>NC_081372.1:51814776-52115502 GCF_030684315.1 Stegostoma tigrinum | reverse complement strand
ATGAAATCCTGCTGAATTATTTATTCAGGCAACTAACAGGCCAACAGCAGGCATTCAATGGGATCAGACCCCAAGGGTGAGAAAGCTCCAGATGCCAAGAGCTGCCAACTATTCAGTGGCCAGCAGATCTTTTGTTCAGCAGTGTCAGCAGGTGCAAACAGTAGCTGCTTCCAGAATGACATCCAATAGGGGTCCAGAATCATGGTCTAAGAGGTAAGTCATGCCGGGAGAAGTTTTATGTCGTGGAATCACGGAAAAGCAGGCCGGAAGGCGGTCTTCGAAAGTGTTTGGTGGCAAGCGGTCATGGTAGGCCCACTTTCCCGATATTAGGCCACTCAGTCAGGCACTGAATGAAGGACTGTTCTTGAGAACAATACCATCCACCACAGGCTTCCTTGTTATGTTGCTGGTGGGGTGACAGGTTTACCACCTCTGGGTTAATATCACCACCATCGGTTTGAGTCTCCTTAGTGGGTTATTAAGGTGGCAAACAGGAATGCAGCAGAGTTCCTCTCCTCCACCACTCTGCCTGATTAAATGCCCTCTAAATGTCTTCACGCCCAACATGTAAAATACCATCCATCATGCTCATGTTGGCACTTTTAAAGATCTTTAAATTGTTAGAAGTAGCAGCAGAATAAGGTCATTCATGCCTGTGAGGCTGTGCCACTATTCAATCAGTCTGATTCCAGCCATAGCTCCATTTCCCTATTTGCCACTCCCACAACCCTTGATGACCTTGGGAATCAAAAATCCCCCTGGTGACCCAGCTTCCACTAATCTCCTGGAAAAAGAACTCCAAACAACCTTTTTTTGTGAAGAAATTTTTTCCCATTCTATCTGAAATAGGAGACTCCTTATCTGTAAACTGCACTTTCTCATTCAGGGGGAGAATACTCCCAGCACTAACCATAACAAAACCCTTGAGTATATATAAGATCATCCATTATCTTTGCAAACTCCAGTGGATAAAGACCTAACTTGCTCCACTTTTTCTTGAAAGACAACCCCTGACCATTTAAAACAACATTTTCCAACTTTTATATTCACTTGTAATAAATGCCATCTGTGATTTTTGTAAATGATTTGGATATAGGTGTGGAAGGGTGGATTAGTAAGTTCGCAGACGATACGAAGGTGGGTCACGTTATGGACAGTGTGGAGGGCTATTCTATGTTACAAAGGGAAATTAATAGGATGCAGAGCTGGACTGAGAAGTGGCAAATGGAGTTTAACCCTGAAAAGCGTGAGGTGATTTACTTCGGAAGGACAAACTTGAAAGCAGAATACAGGGTTAATGGAAAGATTCTTGGTAGTGTGGAGGAGGAGAGGGCTCTTGGGGCTCATGTCCACAGTTCCCTGAAAGCTGCCACCCAGATGGGTAGCGTTGTTAAGAAGGCATATGGTGTGTTAACTTTCATTAATAAAGGGATTGAGTTCAAGAGCCGTGAAGTTATGTTCTAGTTATACAAATGCCTGGTTTGGCCACATCTGGAGTATTATGTCCAGTTCTGGTCTCTTCATTATAGGAAAGATGTGGGAGCATGTGAAAGATGTTGGAAAAGGCGCAGAGGAGATTTATTAGGATGTTGTCTGGAATGAAGGGAATGTCTTACAAGGAAAGGCCAAGAGAACTACAGCTTTAGTCTTTAGAACGATGAAGGATGAGAGGTGATTCGATAAAGGTGTACAAAATGATGAGAGGTATAGATAGAGTGGACAGACAGAGATTTTTTCCTAGATTGGAGGTAAGGGGCTATTACAAGGGGGCATAGTTTTAAAGAGAGTGGAAGTAGATACAGGGGAGACATCAGAAGTAGGTTCTTTACTCAGAAAGTGATAGGGGCGTGGAATGCATTGCCAGAAAGGATATTGAAGTCAGCCTCATTAGGGGCATTTAAGCGGTAATTGGATATGCATATGGATGCTAGTATAAGGTAGGAGTGGAGGTTAGATAGACCTTAGGTTTAGGGTAAAAGTTCGGCACAATACCGTGAGCCGAAGGCCCTGTACTGGGCTGTACTGTTCTATGTTCTTTGTTCTCAATACCAGCATTCAATTTGCTGTCCTAATCACTTGCTGCATCTGCATGCCAGCATTTTGGATTCACATAGCAGGACTCTCAGGTTACCTTATGCCACAAATTCATATTCTGCTTTCCTCATACTTTCTTATCCAAGGAGTCCAATCCCCTTGCCCTTTCTCCATAGCCTGCAAATCCCTGCCCTTCAGGTGTACATCCAAATCACTTTTGCAAGCTTTTGTTTGTTCTGCTTCCATTTTGCACTTTCCATTCTAGATCATTTAGATTGGTTCTTTCAATTAGTCCTTCCTCAAGTCATGACTGCTTGTCATGCTCAAATGTGTTTGTTCTGATGCTGATACTTTTGCCAGAGAAACCTATCATATTTTTTGTGCTATTAACAAGTAACAAAATTAACTGGCACTGCTTCAGTTTACTGGATGGTCATCGCCGAGCTGGCATTCATTTCCCATCCTTACTCACCCTGGAGAGGGTGCTGATGGTCTACAACTGAAATGATTTCAGTCCTTTGGAGCAGGTTGACCCATAGCACGGACATATTTCCAAAATGACAGATAGCTCAGTTATTGACCTAGGGTGGAAATTTGAATCTCTGTTTCGAAAAATGGGAAGGGCTTCCACATGGAGGTGGGCCAAACATTTTCACATGTTTACATTCTTTTCAACTCATTACATATGCGTTTGTGAGTAAAATGCCAAATTTGAATGGTATTGGGACAGGAGATGCTATCCCATTGGGAAACTTCTGGGAGTTGCCATCTGTAAAAGGCATCCAGACTGTAATTATTTCCCGGCAACCCAGGAGTATCAGCCAATTTTTGCTTTATCACCCTCCCCGCCCTCAATATATCACAATGCTGGCGATGTCATAGTTCAATGACCACTCCAATTGCTGCTGGAGGGAATTGGTGAATAAAGAGAGATCCTGCATCCAAGGATTGGGAGGAGGAAGCTTTGTAGAGTCATCTGGGTAGCTTGGATAGAGACCACTGCAATGGTCAGTGTCAGTGCAGCCTAGTGACCTGAGTGGATGCACTGTCCCAAGAGAACAAATAATCTCTTGCAGTCTGCCAAGGTAGGTGCCACTCTCTATTATATCCCTCATACCCCAAACATCATAAGCTGGCATTATAAGGTTGCCACTGCACAGGACAATCACACATACTCAGAGATAGTAGGAACTGCCAATGCTGGAGTCTGAGATAACAAGGTGTGGAGCTGGATCCAGACTCAAAACATCACTTTTCTGCCCCTCTGATGCTGCTTGGCCTGCTGTGTTCATCCAGCTCCACGCCTTGTTATCTTATCACAATCATACACATGATTGCCTGCCATGCATCTCCATTATAAACCTGATATGTAATTGATGTCAGTCACTTAATTTCATGCGATAATGGGAACTGCAGATGCTGGAGATTCCAAGATAATAAAATGTGAGGCTGGATGAACACAGCAGGCCAAGCAGCATCTCAGGAGCACAAAAGCTGACGTTTCGGGCCTAGACCCTTCATCAGAGAGGGGGATGGGGGGAGGGAACTGGAATAAATAGGGAGAGACGGGGAGGCGGACCGAAGATGGAGAGTAATGAAGATAGGTGGAGAGAGTGTAGGTGGGGAGGTAGGGAGGGGATAGGTCAGTCCAGGGAAGACGGACAGGTCAAGGAGGTGGGATGAGGTTAGTAGGTAGATGGGGGTGCGGCTTGGGGTGGGAGGAAGGGATGGGTGAGAGGAAGAACCGGTTAGGGAGGCAGAGACAGGTTGGACTGGTTTTGGGATGCAGTGGGTGGGGGGGAAGAGCTGGGCTGGTTGTGTGGTGCAGTGGGGGGAGGGGATGAACTGGGCTGGTTTAGGGATGCAGTGGGGGAAGGGGAGATTTTGAAACTGGTGAAGTCCACATTGATACCATATGGCTGCAGGGTTCCCAGGCGGAATATGAGTTGCTGTTCCTGCAACATTCGGGTGGCATCATTGTGGCACTGCAGGAGGCCCATGATGGACATGTCATCAAGAGAATGGGAGGGGGAGTGGAAATGGTTTGCGACTGGGAGGTGCAGTTGTTTGTTGCGAACTGAGCGGAGGTGTTCTGCAAAGCGGTCCCCAAGCCTCCGCTTGGTTTCCCCAATGTAGAGGAAGTTGCACCGGGTACAGTGGATGCAGTATACCACATTGGCAGATGTGCAGGTGAACCTCTGCTTAATGTGGAATGTCATCTTGGGGCCTGGGATGGGGGTGAGGGAGGAGGTGTGGGGACAAGTGTAGCATTTCCTGCGGTTGCAGGGGAAGGTGCCGGGTGTGGTGGGGTTGGAGGGCAGTGTGGAGCGAACAAGGGAGTCACGGAGAGAGTGGTCTCTCCGGAATGCAGACAGGGGAGGGGATGGAAAAATGTCTTGGGTGGTGGGGTCGGATTGTAAAAGGCGGAAGTGTCAGAGGATAATGCGTTGTATCCGGAGGTTGGTAGGGTGGTGTGTGAGAACGAGTGCACATCTGCCAATGTGGTATACTGCATCCACTGTACCCTGTGCAGCTTCCTCTACATTGGGGAAACCAAGCGGAGGCTTGGGGACCGCTTTGCAGAACACCTCCGCTCAGTTCGCAACAAACAACTGCACCTCCCAGTCGCAAGCCATTTCCACTCCCCCTCCCATTCTCTTGATGACATGTCCATCATGGGCCTCCTGCAGTGCCACAATGATGCCACCCGAAGGTTGCAGGAACAGCAACTCATATTCCGCCTGGGAACCCTGCAGCCATATGGTATCAATGTGGACTTCACCAGTTTCAAAATCTCCCCTTCCCCCACTGCATCCCTAAACCAGCCCAGTTCATCCCCTCCCCCCACTGCACCACACAACCAGCCCAGCTCTTCCCCCCCACCCACTGCATCCCAAAACCAGTCCAAACTGTCTCTGCCTCCCTAACCGGTTCTTCCTCTCACCCATCCCTTCCTCCCACCCCAAGCCGCACCCCCAGCTACCTACTAACCTCATCCCACCTCCTTGACCTGTCCGTCTTCCCTGGACTGACCTATCCCCTCCCTACCTCCCCACCTACACTCTCTCCACCTATCTTCTTTACTCTCCATCTTCGGTCCACCTCCCCGTCTCTCCCTATTTATTCCAGTTCCCTCCCCCCATCCCCCTCTCTGATGAAGGGTCTAGGCCCGAAACGTCAGCTTTTGTGCTCCTGAGATGCTGCTTGGCCTGCTGTGTTCATCCAGCCTCACATTTTATTAACTTAATTTCATGCACCCATATTTCACCACTTGCAACACAACTTCACTGTCTCTCACCAGCCTGCAAGGAGTCACACATAAAAAAGAAAAAAGAATTATAACACACAGCACCTGATGCATCATTAGCTCACGGATCTGTCATCACAAGCAGAGGAACCTACACATCACTTTAGTTCTCACCAAAGGCTTACAACAGGATAGAGCCAGCACCACAGAAGCTGTCTTTGGGATAAATGAGTCACAAGTATATCACACACACACACACACACACACACACACACACACATACAGATGCACAAATACACACACAATTACACACACGCAAATTCTATTTACCTTTATTATTCACCTTCACTTCTGGCTCTTTCACAACGCAACCACGTTTTAGTCCAAATGAAGCGCTTTAAAATTGCTCAATGGAGCAGATTTACAGAAAATATTTTTGCCCGTGGGGAAATTCAAATTTCGGGTCATTAAAAGAATACAGACAACATTAAATTCAGTAAATAATTTGAAAGAAATGTCCTTATCCAGCAAGTAGTTAACACACGGGAGTCATTACCAAGTGGAGTAGTCGAGGCAAAATCAAAGACACATTTAAGGGGAGGAGAAATAAGTTTTAAAAAGGAATAAAGGTATAAATTATGCTGATAGATCTTAAATTAAAAATATGATGGCTGCTTAGATGAGGGAGCAAGAAAGCTGGTGTATGGTTCAGAACGACAGCACTTGTCCAGGGCTCAACCCCTGTTACCCTCCGCAAAATCACTGCATAAACCACGCAATAATTATTAAAATAATTAAATACTTAAATAATTAAAATGATAATTGTTAAAATAATTAAAGCGTCGAGTAATTATGAATGCTGCCTGGGAAACACAAAGGGTGGGAGGAGGCCAAACATTGCCACTGGCATAAAACAGTTCAGTCAAAATCAAAAACAAAACCAGAAATTGATGGAAAAGCGCAGTAGGTCTAGCAGCATCTGTGGAGAAAAATCAGCATTAATGTTTCAAGTCTGGTGATTCGTCCTCAGAACCAGACCGAAACGTCATCCCCGACTTCTCTTCACAGGTGCTGCCAGACCTGCTGAGCTTTTTCACGCAATTTCCGTTTTTGCTTCTAATTTACAGCAATCACATTTCTTTCGGTTTTTAGTTCAGTCAAATTACCTGGTCCTATGCTGCAAATACTATGATATTCTATGTAAACCATTTGTGAGACCTAAATGACAAATTTCTTAATACTTATGAGGATGAACGTTCAAGAAATGTTGATACTTTGGGAAGAATTCAAAGAAGAGCGGGAAGTATGTCATCAAGGGCTTAGGTTATGACGACAGATGTCCAGTTGAATAACGCTTCACTGGCAAAAGATTAAGAAGGAATATGATTCATTGTTTTGAAGCAATGTAAGTATTAGAAATATTAAAACAAATTGAAAAACTACATGTGCTATTTTTAGTTAATATATTCACATTAAGTTCCTGTGTGCACTATGTTACTGAGGTTGACATTCCCTTTATGTGATATTGGTTATTGATTTAATCAAAATTGCACAAGGTTTGATATTACTGCAGTCATAAACTCTCTGAGAAGAAAGTACAAAGGAACATTGAGAAGAAAGTATGTTGACCATGAGTGTGGCTGCTGAGCTGAAGTGGATAAAAGAAAATTAACAAGCTGCAAGTCTAGAGAATTTCGAAAGACGCAGTAGTCAGCAGGAGGATTAGCAAAAGCTGTTAATGCTATATCGATTCCTTAATTTTAAAAATAGCAAGATAAATAGGTGCTCACAAACTGGATTGAAAGTAATAAGGATAAGGATAGATGGCTTCTCTAACTACTCATCCATGCATGTATCAGGTTTGGAATATAGCTGCTCATGGTTGTACAGAATGAATCATTGTTGTATCAAAATCCTGAAAGCTTTCCTGTGCCTCCAGTTCAAAATAAAGATGGTATGATGATAGCAGATTTCTCATTCTCAGGTATGGAGGAAAATTTTAGGTGTTATTTCTATAATTTCTTGAAATGGGTGAAAATGATGTGGGTCTTTCCTATATGAAAATGGCAAAGGAGAGGTTAGGATGGGATGGTTACAGAACTATAAAAAGTTGGTCTGCAAATTAATTCGAGCACAAACATGCCCTAGGGTTAAATTAAAGGTACATAATCAAAGTAATTGCTGGTGTATGAGACTTAGGGGTGTATAAACATGATATGCAATATGTTCCTCAATGTGTCGTTACCAAGGTTCTTTGACAAAGTCTGACTTCAGAGATTTTCAGAAGGTTTTGAATAATGTTCATGTGCCTCAGATTTGTGCAGATGGGATAAAGCCCATTTCCACGATGCTGGAGGTGCCGTGCTAGTATCCCTGTGTCTGAGCTAGGAGACCCAGGTTCAAATCACACTTACTCCAGAAGGGTGTCACATCATTCCTTGAACAGATTGATGAGGAAAAAAAATAAAATTTAGCTCATCTCTGAATCAAAAAGCTGGTAGTCAGTCAGACCCATGATCTGGGCAATCCAATTGAGGAAGTGGAGGTTTAATTCTTTAGTAACTGCAGAACTAAAGATATTTTAATCATTATGTCACCACTATTGCCAACCAGATTCCATATTCAATTCAAACCTTTCTATGTGGTTCAGACATTCCGTAACTTGGGGCACAAACATTCCACAGCAAAGTTTTTGTTTTGAATGCATCAATGGGCCAGATTCAAAGAGAATCTTCCAATATGTTGCATTTTTAAGACTTTTCTTGTTTCTTTCAGCTTGAATATTTGTTCAATAATGCTTATAAAGTGTGAGCTGATAAACAGAATGACAATATCAATGGCATCTCTAGGCCCTTAGCAACAAGACAATGAACAATATCTCCATTACCTTTGGGATTTCATGATTGAGACAACAACAAAAGAACAATGAAGATCAATCAGAGTTAAATTAGGCACGGAAAGAGAACTAAAGTCGAAAGGACAAAGTGGAAGAAAAGAAAGAGAACAAACAGAGGACTTCAGTTGGAAATGGTAAAGGCAAATAGCAAATAGATTAAAGGAACACAATACATGAATGTACAATGTAGAATTTTCACCTGCTCTTTTCCTGACTACATTAAAAACATAAAGGAACAGATTTTTTTTGCAGATCTTCCTTAAAGCTGCATTTATTTAAGGAAGAAGAGGAAAATGCATGATAAATAACATCTTAGGAATGTTTTATGTTGAGTTTTACAAATGTCTCATCAGCAGTTAATGATTGAAATGGACATTAGCAAAAAATGCTGGCAAATACTTAATGTTCCTGGAGTGTGATTCCTCAATTAAACAAGCATTTAAAATATTTGTGGGTAAAAACATGCTGTCATCATTCCTCTCTCCTTCACTGAGTCTCAGGACCAAACTGGCTCACAGAGCCAGAAGACAATTGAGTCTTAAAAAGGTGTAGTTTATTAGTGATAGCAATTAAGATGTAAGTTCCAAGGGGGCTCCTGTGGCTCAGTGGTAGCGTCCTACTCTGAACCAGGAAGCCCAGATTCAATTCCCACTTGTTCTAGAGATATGTCATAACATCTGTGAATAGGTTGGTTAGAAAATATCTGGAAACAAATCATAACAGAGTTCTTGTAGCCCAGTGGCAGTGGCCATACTTCTCATGCAAGAGACTGAGGTTCAAGTCCTGTCTGTCCCAGAGATCTGTGATGATCCTATTGAACAAGTTAGTTAGAAAATATTATGTTGCAGGATCTGGTGAGCCACATTTCATCAACTATGGGTAGATCAGTGGATATAGATCGTCATTCAGCAAGACGCTCTGCCTCATCATCAAATTGCTGGAATATTATCCAAAACTAGTCCTTTCTGAAATATTGCCTTACAAAACAATCAACAACATTATACCCAGAGGTTCGGTTATAAACCCCACCAAAGGCTTGGCACGATTTTATTCATTCAAAGCCATAATCACTATTTTCTGTTGTGCCAGTTCTTTTCCCATAAGAAATGACAGAACATTCATCAAACTTTGATGTGTGTTTTCCAACTCAGTTTGAAGAAATAATTCCAACAGATGTAGGCACAGTTTTTGCCTATGACTTGTTATCGGCACTGGCACCAACATTAAAAGGGATTTGAGTCCCTCCAAGTCTTTGATTAGAACCTCCAACCTGATTAAGCTGATTAATCTAACACTGGCGAGCACACAATAAATGAGTTGGGACCATAACTGAGAGCTAGTTTTTCAGATTTATTACTCACACATTCTTTTATTAGTCGGTGACACAGTCAGTCTGTCCTAATTAAATTTAAATACAGTTAAGGGCTCTTTGTAATGTTCCTGGTTCAGTTTATTAACTGAAGCTGTTGCACATTAAACTTTTAGTTTTCAATTTGACACTTTTGGCAAATGTTGTATGGCAAAAATAATGTAGCGAAGCAGTTTATGAAATATATCCTTGTCTACAATTGTATGCTTCTGAATGTATTCTTTCTTTCATGGAACATGACTGGTATAACTGGCAATGCCAGCACTTTTTGCCCATCCCTAATTATTGTTGAACTGAGAGCCTTGATAGACTAGGTCAGAGGCCAGATGACAGTCAACCACATTGCTGTGGGTATGGTCAGATTGGGTAAATAGAGCAGAACTCCAAAGGAGATAACACAGTGTGGAGCTGGATGAACACAGCAGGCCAGGCAGCATCAGAGGACCAGTAAGGTTGACATTTTGGGTCGGACCCTTCTTCAGAAGTGAGGAGGGAAAGGGAGCTCTGAAATAAATAGGGAGGGGTTGGGCTGGGGAAGGTAGGTGGGATGGTGATAGGTGAGTGCAGGTATGGAGTGGTGGGGATTGGGATGGGTGGAGCGGATAGGTGGGAGAGAAAATGGACAGGTTGTGTGAGGTCAAGGAGGTGGGGATGAGAGGGAGGGTTGGGCTTGGGATGAGTCTGAAGGTAGAGAGTTTTTAAAACTGGTGAATTCCGTGTTTAGGCCATTGAGTTGAAGGCTGCCAAGGTGGAATACGAGGTGCTGTTTTTCCAGTTTGCAGGTAGTGTCATTGTGACATTGGAGGAGACCCAGGATGGACATGTCGCTCAAGGAGTGGGAGGGGGAGTTAAAATGGTTGGCGACCGGAAGGTGTTGTCGTTTGTTGCGCACAGAGTACAAGGTTCTGTATGTGACATAGGCCCTGGGACGTTGGAGAGTTCAGGCCCTAAAATTATTGAGTCTTGAAAGCTGTAATGTCCCCAAGCTTTACACCAGTTTTACAGTTTCCAATTTGCAGGCTCCAGCGCCTCGACTTCACCAAGGACATGCAATCCCTTCACACATCGTTCCCCCACCAGACTTCTTCCAGGAGCAAAAGCCTCAAATTTTCCCACCAACCACCGCCGTCCTCCGCTTGGCCAAGCTCATCCTCATCCTCAACAACTTCTCTTTTAACTCCTCTCATTTTCTTCAGGTAAGCGGGGTGGCCATGGATACACATAAGAGCCCCAGTTATGCCTGTCTCTTCATGGCGTAGTGAAACAATCCTTATTCCAGTCCTATTCCAGACCCCACCCACAACTCTTTCTCTGATATATCAATGATATCATCAGTGCAGCTTCCTTCACTCATCCGGGATTTGAAAAGTCCATTGATTTCACTTCCAGTTTCTAATCTGCTCTCACTTTCACCTGGTCTATCTCTGATTCCTCCCTTCCCTTTCTCAACATCACAGTTTCAATTTCTGGGGATAGGCTCCCATTAAATCTATTGTAAACCCACCAACTCCCACAGCTACCTGGTCCTTGCTGCTACCTTGCATCCTGCTTCCTGTAAAGACTCCATTCCATTCTTCAAGTTCCTCCTTCTCTGTCGCATATGTTCAACGAAGCAAACTTCGACAAGGGAGCATCCAAAATGTCTATCTTCTTCCTCAACCGAGGATTCCCTAGCACCATTATTGACAGGGCCCTCAACAGGTCTGAGCCATCTCCTGCGCTACTAAACTTACGCCCTTGCTTTCCTCCTGAAAATATGGTTCCCCTTATCCTTCCCTACCATTCCACCAGCATCCACATCCAGAAGATCATCAGACACCATTTCTGCTACCTCCAGCAAGATGCCACACCAGACACATATTCCCCTCCCCTCCCTTGTCTGCCTTCAGCAGGAACAGTTCCCTCCAGGACACCCTGGTCGACTCTTCAATCCCAACATTCTCCACAACCCCACATCACCTTTCCCTGCAATTGCTGAAGGTGCAACAATTGCCCATTTACCTTCTCCCTCCTCATCATCCAAAGGGCCCAAACATACTTTCCAGGTGAAAAGAGCACTCTACCTGCTCTTCCCACAATCTAGTCAGCTGCATTCGCACAATGTGTTCTCCTCTACAGGGGAGAAATAAAACAGAAACCGGGTAACTGCTTTGCAGAACATCTACATTCTGCACGCAAACAAAAGACCTGGGCTTCCAGTTACCTGCCACTTTAACACACCACCCTGTTCCCTGGCCAACATCTCTGTCTTCAGCTTGCTGCAGTCTTCCACTGCAAGCTGGAAGACCAACACCTCATTTTCCGCTTGGGAACCCTGCAGCCCTTCAGACTTAATAATTTTAGGGTCTCAACTCTCCCATGTCCCAGGCCCTACCCCCCACACCAGGCTTTGTTATCACATAGTCTGCCATTTCACACCTCCTGTTGTTAGCCACTAACAGTCTCCATTCACAGCTATTCACCCTCCTGGGCCAATGGTGATCCAACACTCTGTCTGTTTAACTGTTCGTGTCTTTCTTTCGACTTTATCCCCACCTATCATTTACTTTTCTCACCCTCTCCCCACCCTATTTTCTGAATAGAAACCAACATTTTTCCCTGCTACCGTGTTCCATGGAGGGGTCACTGGACCTGAAGCATTAACTCTGATTTTTCTCCACAGATGCTGCCAGACCTGCTGAACTTTTCCAGGAACTTCTGTTTTTGTCTCTCATTTACAGCATCAACAGTTCTTTCAGGTTTTACATTTGAAATACAATGGCTTTTACAACGTTGAAAAGGTCTGACAAAGATCAAAAGCATTAAAAAATGCAGAAATAGGTTGTTTGGCCCTTTGAGCTGGCATCTCTACATAGCAAAACCGCATTTGATCATCTACTTTAAATCCAATGTCTTCCACTAACCTATTTTCCTTTATTCTCTTAGTTCTCAAAAAATCTACTGTCATCTGAGCAACTAAAGCTATCAGAGGGAATGAGTATTCTAAAGATTCACAATCTTTTGAATGAAAAGAGAGTCCTCCTTGTCTGAGTTGGCAGATCCCTTATTCTGACACCGAGATTTCTGAGTTCTAGATTCTCTAGTTTCAGAAATATATTGCTACCATCTAGATATCAATTCCTCTAATAAACAGATCATCTGATTTTCTTCTAGTGAAGGACAAACAATGAGCAGGACACTAGGGTGACTTATCTTGCCCTTCTTTAACTTCTCATCTAAAAAGCTGCACCTCTGAAAGTGCAGCGATCTCTCGTTATTGCATTAGAACCATAAATCTTGATTTTGTGCTTAATTTTTGCAACAGAATGTAAAGCCTTAACTTTCTGGCTCTAAAGAAAATAATGCTACCACTGGGTTAAGGAACATTTAGCTACTTATTACATTATATAGCAATTACAAATCATGTAGCCTTTCTTCAGTTTGAGAAAATGGGTGCCAAAATGGAGTATAAAATCCCTGTAAAGCTTATTTATTTTCTGTCATACTTCAGCAAACAGAATTGCATTTTGTGTATGATGTATTATTAATATTTCTCTTGTGTGATTGCATACTGTTATAAAGTGGAGGTTGCCCCCCCTGCCCAGTGAATTAAAAACTGAAATGCCCAAAAAGGAGCATCTGACCCTGTATTCTGTTAAAGCAGTGAAACATGGAGTAACCTGCATCTCAGCAACTTCTAGTGGTTAACTAAATTAAAACCCTGATATTTATTTTTACAATCAACAAGTAACAATTTATTTATCTAACTCTAACAGGGAACAAATTGGCTGCATTATAAACGAACCTTCTAACTACTAACTATTCCCCAATAAAACAAGGCTTCCATGCTGTGCAGTCCCAATAAATACAATACCACAAATATAAATAAAGAAAAAAACTTAATACCTCAAAATTACAGGCAGGTTACATATCTTCCAGAATGTTCTCCAGCAAATGCTCTGACGTGATTATTAATTATTTGGTCCATAAGTACCTATGATTTAGATGGTGCTTTCTCTAAAACTAAGAGAAAGCTGTGAGACCCAACAATTCTCTTTTGAGACCTGAGAGCTGTCGACTCTGGCAGATGGCAGTTCACTCTCCTGTCTTTGCCCAACTGCCTCTTTTTTTGTACGCTTGATGACATATCAATATTTCTTACAATAGTGTTGGTTCTATGTTGTCAAAACCATCAGATTTAAATTTAAATTGGTTTTTGGTATCTAGGTGCCTGGTTCAAATTAATTGGCTAAATTCAAAATGTTCTATCTTGGTAACAAAACAAAACTGCTGTTTGGCCTGCTAGCTGTACAGCTCTGTGATACAAATGTTTCAATTCAGGTGCTCTCTGTGTTTCTGCAAAACCCCATAAACTGCTGTTCACAGATATCCTTTTTGAACCTCTCAGCATAGAAAAAAAGTACATTATCTTTTAAAGGGGCCATTCACTGCTTTCCCCCTAGCATTTTATGGACACCAATATTGTAGAAACACAAAATTCTGATGTTCTGTCTCCCAATCCACAAAAACTCAACCCAACTTCACAACACAACCAGCTGACCTATTGTGAACAACTCCACGGGTGGTGTGAAAGGTGGAATAGAATTTCCTGTTTTGAAGTTAAAGTATAGTAGCTAGTGTGATGACTGGTTATTTGTCTGCATTGTCTGGGGTAAGATATCTCAGCCGATCACAGCTAATATAAAAGCCAGCAAGATGTATTTATTATTAATCCATTGGATGTGGGCATAGCTAGCTGGATCAGCATTTATTGGCCATCCCTAATCTTGGACAAGTCACATATTGAATCATGTCATGAATGAGATGGAAGTTCACAAGACCTTCAGGGTTGTAGACAGTAGTAGCATGTTTAATGACCAGCTGTCCATCATTTCAGATGTTACAAGCCAGGAGCTTTCTCACAATCTGTGGTGCTTAGCCCTGTGACACAAAAGTTGTCAGCAAAGTAAAACATCTGTTGTTTCAGCGAAAACCAGAAGAACTGCGTATGCTGTAAATCAGAAACAAAAAACAGAAATTGCTGGAAAAGGCAGCATCAATAGAAAGAAATCAAAGTTAATGTTTCAGGTCTGGTGACCTTTCCTCAAAATTGTCCTGAGCCCTGAAGAAGAGTAACTGAATATGAAATACTAACTCTGATTTCTTTCCGTAGGTGCTGTCAGGCCTACTGAGCTTTTCCAGAAACATCTGTTATTGCTTCACAGAATGTGTCTTATAGATGTTGCTACATGAGTGCTCAGGAAGATGGGCATCCTAAACTCAGGAAATAGAATCATGAGGTGATCCCATCACGACTATTCAGCTTAGGCAGCAATATCATGAATGTCAGTGCTGATGGACCCCAAAATGATAGTGATAGAAAACAGTGCTAGAAAAATGTCAATGACCTTGCATCGACTGCAAAGGTAAGTGGCACCTGTTTCTCCCTGCTACATAACAATCAGTAACTCTGACACTGCTGTAACATTTCACAGTCATGGCCTCAGCATCATAACTCACAACCGCATTATCCTCTCAAGCTATTAAACCTTCCGATCCTCCAACGGGAGACACCTCATGTGGTTAAATGCACTTAAATAAAGTGCTGCTGCACTCATTCCCAACATACTCGGCCATTCCCTTTAATCTAAAGGCTGGAGAATCTAGGTTTACATCAGGGCCAAGAGGATCTTAACTGGCAAGGCAATGATGAACATCAATCAATCCTCATCCCCTTTGAGGAAAAGGCCATTAAAATGGCCAGGGAAGACTTTATGGGCGACAGGAGACACTAATGGGCCAGCAAACTGGTGAGCAACATGGCACTCTTTTTTTTTACCTAGAACACATTGGTCTGCATGAACTTCCCTTTATTTTCACCAATGAATTCTGTCGCTTCTCTTCCATGCCCAGGTGAATATTCAATGAGCTAAAGGCCACAACATAAGCCCCTCATCATCAGCACCAACCCTGGGCAGAAGTCTGTGGAACTTCAGTGCATGCATTAGCAAGACATTTACCTTATCATCCATGAGCATGGAGAAATTCATCTTTATTCATCTTCTCAGTATCTTAGTCTGAATAGATCCAGGGGTAACCTGGTCAGCATGTAACAGAAAAATGTTCATAGTCAGTGGGGGAAGGAAACACAAAATATCTCTGAATTCAGAGGACTGCCAGTGACCAAGCACATGCTCAGCATCATCCTGAAGATGTGCACCTGCACTTGGCCATAAATGATGTAGTCAGAGGCAGATAGATGAGCATCAGGAAGGCATGCCAGAGGATGTTGGTAGACGAGAATGAAAGATGGCAGAAATTCTCAGTAAAGTACTTATGTGAGCACCTACCTGCCTCCATGGAAAGACTGCTGGCTGCCTTGGAGCTCCAGGTTCAGCACAATGCTCAGTAGTTACTGGATATGCACTCAGACCTGCACTCTATCACTCTAGCCATGTGAGCACAGCTTCAGTGGCAAGAGGAGAGGGAAACAAGGGACCTTGACCTCACTGCAGCTATCTCAAGGAGATTTGGTGAGGCAAGCAGGCTGGCATCTTCTTCTCAGGGCTCTCTAGAGGTGCCCTGCTCCTCTATTTCTCACCTACCTATGACCTCAAAGCCCCCAACAATTCAAGATCAGGAGCGTTAGCTTGTACTTGAGTAGGACACTCTCAGCAGACTAGGGTCCATTGAGACCATTTGCATGAGTTATAGTCTCCAATTGTGAATGTTGAACTTCTCCCCTTCTTCACAGTCTCTTCCATATTGCTATTCCTATGCCCATGACGACCCTTAAGTCTTCCTCTGGGTTCAATATATCTCCTCTGTATTTCCATAAAGTTGCCTGTCTCACCCTAGGAGCTCATCAGTCCCAAGGCTCTGAAGACTTTGCTGCCTCTGCAAGTTCTCCAAACCAAGATCAGTAACCCCTTTCAGGACAATGCAAACCACTCCAATACCAGGTCCCAACCCATTATCTGCAATCGTGTCGGACATTTAACATTCCCTCTCTGACTAAAATGAGGCCAATCCCCAGATTTGAACTGCTCATAATCACAACAAGGGAAACAAACTTGAAAACCAGCCAGGTAAATTTTTGGGCCATCCATCCACTCCACTCCCCAATTACCCATATCCCTCCCCATCCCCCTGACTGTTTTTTGCAATGTCCTTAACGGATCAACTAATAAGTGTCCCAGACTGCATTCACTTGACTGGCAAAAATGACAGTGGCCTAATCCCTGGATTGCAATCATGCGTTGGACTGATTGATATGACCAACCCACTGGGGCACAAATGACTCAGCCTCTGGATTGTCTGTGGCAGCACCGCTTGACTGACTGTAGTCCACCCTTATTCCACTGAACACTCTTTCCCTTTGAGATTTATACATTGCATATTCTTCAATCATGTGCATTCTGTTTATTATGTAAGCTGCTGTGGCACATTGCTATTGCAACACCTACACTCGGTTCGCGACAAATGACTGCACCTCCCAGTCGTGCACCATTTCAACACCCCCTCCCATTCTGCAGATGGCATGTCCATCCTGGGCCTTCTGCAGTGCCACAACGATGCCACCCAAAGCTTGCAAGAACAGCATTTCATATTTCACTTGGGAACCCTGCAGCCCATTTGTATCAATGTAGATTTACAAGCTTCAAAATCTCCCCTCCCCCGACTGCATCCCAAAACCAGACCAGCTCATCCCCGCCTCCCTACCCTGTCCTTCCTCCCACCTATCCACTCCTCCCACCTCAAGCCCCACCCCCATCTTCTACCTAATAGCCTCATTCTGCCGCCTTGACCTGTCTGTTCTCCCTGGACTGACCTGTTCCCTCCCTAACTCGCTATCTACATGCACCTTTACTGGCTCCATCCCAGCCTCTTTGACCAATCTGCCGCCTCTCCATGTGTCGTCTCCTTTATCCATCTGCTATCTACTTGTCCCTCTCTCCCTATTTATTTCAGAATCCCCTTCCCCTCACCCATTCCTGAAGAAGCGTCTGCACCCGAAATGTCAGCTTTCCTGACCCTCTGATGCTGCTTGGCCTGCTGTGTTCATTCAGCTCTACATCTTGTTCTGTCAGATTCTCTGGCAGTGGCAGTTCCTATCTCACCATCACCTTTGATTGTTACCTTCCCTGTTTCGAATTGTGACAAACTACCCTGCCTTTCACTTATGCTAACTATCCATCTCCAAGCCAGATATTCCTGGCTACCCTACCTCCAAAACCTACCTGTGTGAGAACAGTGCTGCATCAGATTGGCCCATAAAATGCAATGTGTTGTCGTTGCATAGTTGAGAGGGCAGATGGTCCAGGGAGACTTTGTGTCCTTAGCCATGAAGGCACTGGCAATCGTTGGAGTGTTTGTTTCTAAACTGAAGAGGAAGAAGGTTAGTATGTGCCTGGTTATTACAGTCAGGCAGTTGAAAATTTAAGCTAATTGATTGTGCAGAAGTTAATAGGGAAAGTGAAGCTAATATGGCGAGCTGTATAATGAATGAGTTATAAACACATGCAAGTAGGTTTCTTGCCAAATGCTGAGCTAATTTCTATAGTTTAACTCAACATTGAGAATCTGGTTTTAGATTCTTGCCTGATTAAGTAATCACATTCACCAACATTCCAGCCACCAGAGAGAGGGAATATTACATTTACAATGATCGCATTTCAGGTGCCAAACGTTCCGTCACACTTAGGTGACAAATACAATCATAGCAGAACAAAAGCTAAGGACAATAGAAACTCTTCAAAAACATGCCGGGCTTTTTAAAAACTTTTCTTGCTATGATGTTGGTGATACATAAATGAAAACCTTCCTTCTTCTCTTACCATATTTTGTTTTTTTCCTTACTTTTTTAGTTCTTTAATTTACCCCAGGAACTGCCTAATGTTAAACAGCCTTTAATTCACTCAGGCACAGCAATTATGCCTTGCAAAATAAAGAGTTACACTGAACTCCGGCCAGTTACACATCAAGAGTAGCAGTCCTCAATAATCCTTCAATTTCCCATGAGCAATGCCTTCAAAGATTTATTAGCATTAATTAACAAGATGTGAATGCACTGACAAAATGAAATGGGATGCAATATGCGTGTGGCCAGAATTACTCATTTTCTTCCAATTGTCTGATTTTATTTCCAATGTTCAATTTCCTTCAGTGATATGATTGTAAGCAGAATATTCATCTTGTTTCAGTGAACTTAATAGCCAACACTGCATATCTCCCATTTGCATTAATCAATAACATGTCCTGAAGCATGTCCTAGATCTTTCAGTTGTAATTGTTTACAGTCTGCTTTGTCAAACCTGGCTCAATCTTAATTCTCCTAACTCTGACTTAAGTTGTGGTTGCAAACCCTACTCCAGGGTCCATATGCTGGCACCCCCTAAGTGTAGTACGGAGGGAGTACTGCATTGTCAAATTTTATTTTTCAGAAGAGGTGTTAAACCAATGCTGCAGCTGTAGCCCCATAGGATTACTTTGAAGAGGATGAGTGTGCCATTCTTATCCCTCAGTAGTATCGCAAAAAAAAGGTTATCTGGTTACTGCTATTTGCTGTTGTGGGGCTAAAATGTGTGCACATTAGTCATGGTTTTCGACTGGATTAGCAACACTCGACAGCATATTACCAGTAGGAAGGTTGCAGGCTGATGTGTGAAGGGAGCTCCCTAATGCCATCAGGGAGACTTTCCCATTGCTTGTCGCAGATACAGAAAGAATGTCTAAGTCCGAGGAAGCAGGCATCTCATTGGCATAATTAATGAACTTATTAAGGGTAGTTACATGTGGTTGCACAGTGTCTGTACAGATTGCCTCCGGGCACCCCAGTTTCCTCCCACAGTCTGAAGATGTGTAGGTTAGGTGGATTGGCTTTGTTAAAATGCCCATAATGTGCAGAATTATAGGGATAGGTTCATTGGGTAGGTCAGTGTGGACTCAATGGGCCGAATAATATGTTATTCAATGATTTTTCTTTGTTCCTGTGTATGTTCACCATGGAGATATGGATGGGGAAACACTGCGAGGTAGAGTATACAGATTCTGGATTCGTCGTGACAAAATGAATAAAATCAAAAAGCTGAAAATACTTTGCACCTTTGGAGAGGGGAACACAGTTAATACTTCAGGTGGAAAATGAGTTTTTGTTTATAAACTGGAAGAAAGAAGACATTGATGCTTTTGTAATAGAACTGGGGTGGAAGAACAAAAGGGAAGGTTTGGGATAAAGTGAAGTGTGGGAGCGACGAACTGAGAAATGTCACAGAGCAAAAGGCAAAGGGAGTGATAATGGCTCAGACTAAGAATAAGTCTTTGACAAGATTGCAAATGCAAAAATGAAACAGCTTTGTCTGAAAGCAAAATCATGAGGAACAATATTTAAAATGGGAGACAGAGTTTATGATTAGAAATTATTGAACTCAACTTTGAGGCCAGAGGCTGAAAAATATCTGATTTTAAGACAACATATTGATTCTTAGCTTGCATTGTGGTGTACCTCAGTGGGCTGTGGGCAGAAATGTGAACAAGAGGGAATCAAAATGGTATGCGAGCAGGTGGGGGGATGTGATTGTAGCGATTACATCCAGGTCAACCAGCTGGACCTCATTGAATATGAGTTTCCTGATTAGTCCAATCAGTGAGGCCTGGTTGACAGATAAAAAAGGGTAAATATCAGGCATAGTAGGAACTGCGGATGCTGGAGAATGTGAGGTAACAAGGTGTAGAGCTGGATGAATACAGCAGGCCAAGCAGCATTTCTGATGATGGGTCTCAGCCTGAAACGTCAGCCTTCCTGCTCCTCTGATGCTGCTTGACCTGCTGTGTTCATCCAGCTCTACACCTTGTTATCTCTGAATGTCAGGGATATTGGGTTCCCTGAATGTTTGACTCAGTGTTATTGTATAGGCTATGCATTAGTGAATGAAGGGTGATTGTTGATGGCATGCCAGCTTCTGAAGAAATATTTCAGTGAGAAAAGCTTTGTTTTCTTTTTAGCCAGGGATTGGTGGCAGTCTGGAATGCACTGCCTGGGTGGGTGGTGGAGGCAAGTTGCCTCACCTCCATGAAGATGAGCACTTGGTACATCCTAACTTCCAGGCAATGGGCCAAGTACAGGTGAATGGGATGAGGTTGAAGGTCAGGCGTTTCATAAGTGTCCGTGCAGGCTCTATACTGAAGGGCCTTTCCTGCACGGTATCATGCAGAAATTCAGAGTCCTGTTTGTGGACAGAGCAGATGTATCCCTCAACACTGCCCCATCCACCCAGTCTGTATTTGGATTTCCCACATTTGGAGATAAATTATTGAGAGTGGAGAATTAAGAGTTTTAAATTGAATGACGTGCAAATAACAATAGAGCCCTACCGTTATCAGCAGCTTCGACAATCATGTTGGTGAGACCTGGGAGGATGGAACCCAGTAAGTTTAGAGGTAGTCAGGTTACAGAGGAGAGCAGAGAAATTAATTTGGCCAAGGACGTGCCAACAGCTCTGCGTGAAAAGATCACAGGCAAGTAAAAGTCCGTAGGGAACGGCCCTGTTGGAGGGAGAGTATCGGAGAAGGATAAATAGGTCTGTGAAGTGGGGAGACGAGTCTTTCATTAGATGGCCTGGAATGAAAGATGGCAGGAGAAAAGCTCAAAGCCATGCCGGGTAAATTAGAAGTTAACCAATGTAACACTGCTAAAAGAAAGACAGAGAAATAAACTGGGTACAGCAAGCCAGCTAACTTGGTTTCAATCTTTGGGAAAATGCTACACTGAACTATTAAGGAAGTTTTAACGATGCTTTTTAAAAAGCTCAGGCTGATTAAAACTGGTCAGTGTGACTTTAGGAGTCATTGGAGTGCAAGAATCTTGCTATAATGCTAAGGAGCCTTGATGAGACCACAACTGGAATTTTATATCTAATTTGATTGCCATATTGAAAGTCTCATTGGAGGCAGTTTAGCAAAGGTCCATTAGATTGTTGCTTGAGATGAGAGGGTTGTCATAAAATGAAAGACTGACTAAGTTGTGTCTATATTCCTCAGAGTTTAGAAGAATAAGAGGCAATCTGACGGAAGCATTGAAGTGAATGATGGAATGTACACAATAAATACTGTGGCCTCATTACGCTTGTCTGAGGAACCAAGACCAAAGGAGCACAATTTCAGAATTAAGTGTCAATCATTTAGAACCGAGATGAGAAAAAATTTCTTCACTCACAGGGTTGTGAATCTTTGTAATTCTATCCCCAAAGCTTAATAAATGTTCCATCATTAAATACATTTAAGCTTGAAGTAGTCAGATTTTTTAGTCTTTCAGGAAGAGAACAGATTTGGGGAGTAGGCAGGAAAATGGAATTGCAGCCGTCTTTATACTGAAAGTTAAAGCAGGGTCAATAGTTCAGAAGATCTTCTGAGGATTTTTTGTTTTTGTATCCCTATGATTGTGAGATGCTCCACACCAGCAAATTCAACATGGTAGGGTGTGATTTTATATACTGAAAGTCAGCATATTATCCTTTATATGTACCATCGACTAAGGTTAGTTGTTGTACTGTGCCACGGTAAGAACTATAGAATAAATAACTTGAACCGTCTCAGGAAGCATCAAAGATTATTTCTGAATTCCAACCATCATTGATAGGTGCAGACCTGCAACAAACATTGCAAACTGCAGGGTACAAAAGGCACATATAGTAAAAGACCAGATAGTCTGTTTTCGCTGGTACTGATTGAGGATAGGACACCATGAGTACTCTTTGCTCTTCTTCAAATAGCACCGTGACATTTTATGTATCTCCTGAGCTGGCAGACATGACACCAGCTTAACATGTTGTCAAACAAAGCACAATTCAAGCAGCCTAGATTGAGGACTCATTTCTTCACTGCAGTTAAATCAACAGACATCAGATTCAGAAATGGGAATGCTGCCAGCTAAGCTAAGGTAAAAAATACTGGCCATAAAGGTTAGGTTTTGATTCCCCACTTTGTGCTGAGTCAACTAAACTTAGGCAGGTCTGCAAATAATGTGCAAAAGTTCACCATAATTCATCAAGTAAGAAGAAAGAATTCAGCTAATGTTCCAAGGTCATTACCCCATCCAGTAAATCCAACTGGAAGGTATGGGTGTTACAGTATACCTGATGAGGACAAGATCATATTCAAAGATGAGGTCCACATTGTTGAGATTCACAGTGGAGGTTCTCACATGAAGGTTATTCCTTTGTTAAGGATGGGCCAGTGTTAATGGCCTTTACCCCAGTACTGTGTTTGTGTATCAGCTCCATTTTAAAGGCTATGCAATCCATTTGAGTTTAAAATAAAATTTAGCCTTGTTGTAGAGGAAAATACAGAAGAGGGTAAAAATATTACAGATGTAATGTTAATGGAGTGATATGTATAAAGAGTCATATTTTTAAAAAGTGAGGTTTACAAAGAATACAATTTTAACACAGCATTGTTGACTTAGAAAGCTCAAAAAAGGATATTTAGACTTTATTAGGAAAAAAAATCCAATTTAAAAATATTTAATCAATAATGACTTGCAATTTTGAATGTTCACCCAAAATTGGTCCCTGAAACCTATGGGAATGGGGCCTATGGAGATGGTTTGAAGTGTGGCAAGGACACGGGGTATGTCAATGTTACATTGAGATCAAGGAGTCAATGGCCGAGTGGTTTTGTAGCTGGACTGTTTATCCAGGGACCCAGGTAATATCCAAGGGACCTGTGGTCGAATCCCACCATGGCAGATGGCGGAGCTTGAGCTTATTAGAGAAAAAAACTGGGATCAAGAGTCTAATAATGACCATGAATCCATTGCTGATTGTCAGAAAAACTCATCTGGTTCACTAATGTTCTTTAGGGAAGGAAACTGCCATCCTTACCTGCTCTGACCTACATGTGGCTCCAGGACTACAGCAATGTGATTGATTCATAACTGCCCTCTAGGTAATTAGGCATGGACAATTAATGCAGACCTAGCCAGCAATATCCTCCTCCTGTGAATGAATTTGAAAAAATCTAGTCCTCTGGTAATGATCGAACTGGATTTTCATTGACTTTCTAAAGTGATCCCCCTTATAAAGCAAACATTGAAATTTTATCTGTGGGATAGAAGGGGAGATCTGGCTTTTTTCTGTATGCCCATCAGATAAAGGAGAAGAATTAGGTCATTCACCCTCACAAGTCTGCTCGACCAATCGTTCACAGCTGTTACGTTTCTCAACTACATTCTCTTACCATCTCCCTGTAACCCTTGATCCTCTTGCTAATCAAGAACCTACATATCTCTGTCTTAAATACATTCAATGATGTAGCCTCTACAGCCCTTGTGGCAATGAGTTCCACAGATTCACTGCCCTCTGGGTCAAGAAATGCCTCCTTATCTCAGTTCTAAAGGGTCATCCTTCACCCCAAGTCCGTGCCCTCAGGTCCCAGTCTCCCTGACTAATAGAAGCATCTTCTCCACTTCCACTCTAACCAGGGCTCTCAGGATCCTCTAAGTTTCAAACAGATACCCCACTTCATCCTTCTAAACTCCATTGAAAACAGACCCAGAGTATGCAATTGCTCCTATATCTCTGTTCTTGTATTCTAGCCCTCCAAAAATGAATTTAACATTGCATTTGACTCCCTAACTGCCAAATGAACCTGCATGTTAACCTTAAGTGAATCCTGAAGCAGCATTCCCAAGTCCCTTTGTGCTTTGGATTTTCAGTCTTTCCCCATTTAGAAAATAGCCTGGGCTTCTATTCTTCCTAACAAGGTGTATATCCTCACGCTTTCCCACATTGTATTCTATCTGATATTTCTTTGCCATTCCCCTAACCTGTCCTCATGCATCTGCAGCCTCCGTGCTTCCTCAACATTACCTGTCCCCACCACTTATCTTGGTGTCATTTACAAACTTAGCAACAATGCCCTCAGCTCCCTTGTCCAGATTATTAATGTAAAATGTAAATGCCCTGTGGAACCCCACTAGTTACTGGCAATACAATATGTTAGATACCAGGTTCAGTGTCAGACTCATGACCCTGGTGATCACTGGGATTGCAGAAACAATGTCAAAAAATAACGCACAGCATTGTAACTGCCATTGGAACTGGGTTTAGGTGAGAACAAGGAGTGAAATCCCTAATAAGTTTGAGGGTGTCAGAAACAAGGCATGATCACTTCTCTTGATCAGATGTACTTAAATTTGGGAAGGAAACTCCTGCATAGCATTCCCTCAGTCACTTAAAAATATCAACATCCAATTAATTGTGAATTTATTGTAGGATTCTGACTTTAGGGGTTTCCGGAGCTGTGTGGACTTCACAGTGTAAACAAGACAAGAGCAAGGTAGGAACTAATACAGAAAGTGCCGGAGAAACTCAGCAGATCTGGCATCAACTGAAGAGTGAACAGAGTTAACCTTTTGAGCCCAGTGACCCTTCATCAGTTACGCAGCTAATATTCACAGTTGTTTCTTTTTCTTTCGGAGTACTGTAGGATTTCCTTGGACAATGAAAGTAGCAGCCTGAAAATCCTCTTAACTGTAAAACTGCAAATGTGGCACCCTGCCTCTGTAAGAAACAAATCCACACAGGATTTGCGCTGAGAGTGTGCTTTAACTGCATTGCAGGTGAATTGTAGCTTCTGTGGGGGAGGTCAATTCACCAATCTTGGATTTTGTCTACTTTGATTTATTCTTCCATGTTGCCAGCATTTTACACAGATATACCTGACACCTCTGATGCAGAACAGGAAGAGAAACCACATCAATAACAGCGGGTGCAACAACACCAGCTCCATCACAAGCAAAAGGAGCATGAGTGACACCAACTGGTGCATTCTGCTCAACAGTGGACTGAAGCACACCACTACCTTCTCAAGGGCAACTATGGACAGACAATAAATGCTGATCCAGTCAGCTACTCTCCTCCACTGAATAATTAAAAGCAGGAAATGGATATGGGGCTCCGGTTAAAAGGATGTGTGAGATCATGGCACAGGGTATCAGGCTAAAAATCAATAGCTCAACAGGCTGGAATGACACAGATCAGGAGGCTCCAATCTTAACAACAAGTCTTCGCTGACACATATTGCCTCCCAGAACAGGACCTCATTCGAAGACGATACACATGTCAGTGGTTTCCAAGTTTGCAACAGCCCTGGACTTATTCTTTAGATCCCTTTCAAAGAATCTGCGGGTGACATTTGTAGGATTTTGCAATAAGCTGGTCACAAGTGATTGATGCCACTTATGCTTACTCATGAGGACATTCAAGGACAAAGTGCTTTGCCTTCTGTTCCTGTAAGTCATTCTCCTCCTTACTTCCAAAATCTCTCCACCATCTACAACACACAAAATGAGGGATCTGATGGGATATTCTCCACTTCCCTACATGAGTGTAGTTGCAGTAACTCTCAAAAAATTCAACACCATCCAGGCCAACTCAAACCACTTATTTGAGATTGCATCCACAACAGATAAACACCGGGGAACTGAAGTCCACACACTTTCATTGTCACATGTGTTCAGCCTTTGACTTATTGTCGAAGTGAGAATCCAGGCATTTTTTCAATCCTGTTGCAGGATATGAACATCACTGACTAGGCCAAAATGCGCCATGTAGTATTGTGGGATCAGCAAGTGTGGGCTAAATTACAAGAGCTTTTGATTCTGTTTAATAGGAATGCTGTGTAAAATAAGCTTAAGGCAAGATGGTGGGTTGAGGGAATAGACAAATCACTCATTCAAAACTTGAGTTTCTGAGACATGTTGTTTCATCAATTTTTAGAGTAACAATGTAATTGCAGAGAGTCAATGGACCATATAATAATAGTAGAAGAATAATTGGGTGTCTTTAGGATGTTAGAAGTGTCTCCAAGTATATCGGAAGTCTGTATTGTATGTCTTTTAATTATTGTAATTTTATATTCGTGTTCACATAATGTAGAGATCAAAGATAGAATTGATGTAAATGTTTTGAGTAATTCACCATTTGCTGTAGACATTTTGGAATTGCAAAGTGTGGGACCTGATTTCTTACAGTGAATTCAATAACAAAAGATGAGATTGTATGGTTTAACTGAGTATGTATTTTGGATTATGTAATAAAAGTGTTAAAGATGAATATCTGATTCTGTAGATGTCACAACTGTAATTAATGTACGGAACAAAATAGAATAGAAAAGCTTTCCAATAACAGCTTCAATCAGAGCTGTATAATAGGATAATTGTTGCGCAAGACTCAGATTATTGGAAATGCAATTCAGGTCCCTGGACAGATGTATACCAGCAAGTTTATCATGAATGATTGTCAATCGCTGTGCCTTGAACAACATGGAACCGCAAAAAAGAATTTTAACTGGAGAAGCTGAAAGATGCTTACTGCATGACATCCTTTGATGAGGAGGAGGAGTAAGAATAGATAGAAAATGAAGAGTGGAGCCTGATATGGACAGAATAACTGTAGCCTCTTCAGCTGAATGGCAGAATAGGGCATAATTACTCAACAAGCACTCTTCAGATAGCAGTATGAGTATGTGAACCAATAGAACATAGAACATTACAGCACAGTACAGGCCCTTCAGCCCTCGATGTTGTGCTGACCTGTCATTCTGATCTGAAGCCCATCTAACCTACACTATTCCATGTACGTCCATATGCTTATCCAATATGGCACCACAATACTGTAACCTGTGGGTGAGGCAGCACATTCCCACAATCATAAATCTCTCCAATCTTTGCTCCAATTCTATTTTGATTATACCAATCTCTTGACGATTAATGTCCAGTTGGAGTTCAGGAGGCAACAATGACTTGGCAGAACAATGGAGAGGTCAACTGAAATAGCTGATGTCAGAGTTAGTATGATCATGCTGAAAAAGTTCAATGTCTGTGTTCTACAGATAAATAGAACTTAATATATATTTACACTTTTACTCTATAAGCTAGCTTTCAACTTTTGCTCAAAGGCAGCGATGAACATCAGCTATCTGCAGAGGAGGATACACTGGAGTTTGGCATGTGTGACTATTGAAGGTTGAGAATTGAGATTCTCCCAACTATCTGGTGACAGTATTGTGTTGGTTTGAAGATAGCAGCCACAGAAATATGAGACTGCAATAACTTGGCAACCTCACAGCTTGACAAGTGTAATTTGATCTTTGTCTTTGTACTTGCATTGATCCCTCAAGCGTCATGCTAGAAGATGTGTAAGAGAAACGTGAAGAGACCTCAGAAGAGGTCGTTTGTTCAGAATACACTGTTACATATGTCATGCACAACATCAAAGCATTCATTATATTAAAGGTGCATTATAAAAGTAACTTTATGATGTTGTAATGGTGCATGAGACGTTGTACGTCAACAGAGATGAAGCCTCACATTGTGATTTAACCTGAAAACTGACGCATGTGACAGTGCCCCACAGGTCTGAATTTTTATTCCCAGCTCAGAAATGTAGATTAGGGAAAGTTACCAGCTCCTCCAACTCGAGTCTAGGGAAGTTGTCCTGATGGTCTTATTTTGTTTCCAGGGTGAGGAGGAGGTGTTGCTAACTAGAGCTGGGTCAACTGCTCCCAGAAAGAGTCTGGTGGCAATAATAGGGGTTGTTTGGTGTGGGGGCAGGCTGCGGGAAAGACCAGCCCCAGTGCTCCAATTCCCTGGCCCCCAACACCTCATTTTCACCATGGGCGTCCAGTCCCTATACACTTGTATTCTGCATGCAGATGGCCTCAAGGCCCTCCGCTTCTTCCTGTCCCACATGCCCGACCAGTCCCTCTCCACCAACACCCTCATCTGCCTAGCTGAACTCGTTCTCACCCTCAACAACTTCTCTTTCGACTCCTCCCACTTCCTACAGACAAAGGGGGTGGCCCTGGGTACCCGCATGGGCCCCAGCTATGCCTGCCTCTTTGTAAGTTACATGGAACAGTCCCTCTTCCGCACCTGAACAGGCCCCAAACCCCACCTCTTCATCCATTACATAGATGACTGTATCGGCGCCGCCTCTTGCTCCCCAGAGGAGCTTGAACAGTTCATCCACTTCACCAACACCTTCCACCCCAACCTCCAGTTCACCTGGGCCATCTCCAATACATCCCTCACCCTCCTGGACCACTCAGTCTCCATCTCAGGCAACCAGCTTGTAACCAATGTCCATTTCAAGCCCACCGACTCCCACAGCTACCCAGAATACACTTCCTCCCACCCACCCTCCTGCAAAAATTCCATCCCCTATTCCCAATTCCTCCGCCTCCGCCGCATCTGCTCCCAAGATCAGGCATTCCATTCCTGCACATCCCAGATGTCCACGTTCTTCAAGGACCGCAACTTTCCCCCCACAGTGGTCGAGAACGCCCTTGACCGCGTCTCCCGCATTTCAGGCAACACATCCCTCACACCCCGCCGCTGCCACAACCGCCCAAAGAGGATCCCCCTCGTTCTCACGCACCACCCCACCAACTTCTGGATATAACGCATCATCCTCTGACACTCCCGCCATCTACAATCCGACCCCGCCACCCAAGACATTTTTCCATCCCCACCCTTGTCTGCTTTCCGGAGAGACCACTCTCTCCGTGACTCCCTTGTTCACTCCACACTGCCCTCCAACCCCACCACACCTGGCACCTTCCCCTGCAACCGCAGGAAGTGTTACACTTGCCCCCACACCTCCTCCCTCACCCCTATCCCAGGCCCCAAGATGACATTCCACATTAAGCAGAGGTTCACCTGCACATCTGCCAATGTGGTATACTGCATCCATTGTACCCGGTGTGGCTTCCTCTACATTGGGGAAACCAAGTGGAGTCTTGGGGAGCGCTTTGCAGAACACCTCCGCTCGGTTCGCAATAAACAACTGCACCTCCCAGTCACGAACCATTTCAACTTCCCCTCCCATTCTTTAGATGACATGTCCATAATGGGCCTCCTGCAGTGCCACACTGATGCCACCCGAAGGTTGCAGGAACAGCAACTCATATTCCGCTTGGGAACCCTGCAGCCCAATGGTATCAATGTGGACTTCACCACCTTCAAAATCTCCCCTTCCCCCACCGCATTCCAAAACCAGCCCAATTTGTCCCCTCCCCCCACTGCATCACTCAACCAGCCCAGCTCATCGCCTCCCCCCACTTCATCCCAAACCCAGCCCAGCCTGTCTCTGCCTCACTAACCTGTTCTTCCTCTCACCCATCCTTTCCTCCCACCCCAAGCCATACCTCCATCTCCTACCTACCAACCTCATCCCACCTCCTTGACCTGTCCATCTTCCCTGGACTGACCTATCCCCTCCATACCTTCCCACTTATTCTCCCCTCTCCACCTATCTTCTTTTCTCTCCATCTTCGGTCCGCCTCCCCCTCTCTCCCTATTTATTCCAGTACCCTCACCCCATCCCCCTCTCTGATGAAGGGTCTAGGCCTGAAACGTCAGCTCTTGTGCTCCTGAGATGCTGCTTGGCCTGCGGTGTTCTTCCAGCTTCACACTTTATTAACTTGTATTAATAGTTCCAGTTAAAAGTTTTTATAAGCATAGAGCTGCAATAGAAATCATAAACTCAATCTGCACTTCATTGTGATTATAATATGTTATGAAATCCATTATGCGATAATGATATTGCTGAGGTTTATATTAGTGAAAGTGAAATAGCAAACAGAGATTTTTTTTGAGCATTGCAGACAGATTTCTCAACTATATTAAAGGCCAGGAATTTAGATACTTTTACAACTTTACAATACTAATGGGCTTGATATTTCTCCTGAGAGCTTAACAGCTCCAATGAGTTTGATCATTTTAATGAGTTTATCTGCATTATGAGTGCAATCATGTCTACATGTAATAATACTGAAGTACACCTTATCTCACCCAAAGGTATCCATGTACCGACTCAAAAAGGGACAGTATCACTCGATATTACTCCGGCAGAATTTTCTGCTGAACGGTAAGATGCCCACAAGTCATGTTTCAAAGTTTCCACTAAGGAAAAAAATCAGTCTGTATGCTGTACTTCAAAGTGTGCAGCTGACTGTGTTAAATAGGGATGTGCAAAGTACAACCAGCTTGTTACCATCCTCAATGAATATGATGAGTGACAGGTTTGGGGTTGGGGCATCAAGAATCAGAGCTCTAATGCCTATTTCAATAACACAAATATTCACTCTGTCATTGCAAAAATTAAGGCCACTTTTTTTTTAGTTTTGTTCTGAAATATTAATCTCATTTTTCTTCTTATGTTCCTGGAATAAGGCTGGTATTCTCAGCCATCTGATTCACAGGCAGAAGTCTTAAAAAAAAACTACTCACTGCTTCTGCGCCATATTCCATGACAATTGCTTAAAGTTCACTAACACATGGCATTATACTGTATAATATTTATAGATTTATCTGCTTATGAGCTATAGACAGCACTACAGTGGGGCAGTTCAACTACTCTTCCAGCATTTCATGTAACATCAATCTATTAAACTGTTGTTCTGCAGTTGCTGTAACAACATATGTTCAGGTTTGGCCTTTAGAACAGTCGACAAATGACACATTAATTGGTAGGATGGTAAATAGTGAAGAGAATAACTGTAAGTTCCTGGAGGATATCACAGTGCTGATGATTTGGTTAGATCAGTGACAAGTGGAATTCAACCTGGAAAAGTGGGAGCTAAAACATTTGTGGAGAACTAATGAGACAAGGGATTACATTATGAATGGTAGAATCTTGGAAAGCTCTAAAGGTCAAATGGGCCCTGCTGATCATCTTCGCAGATCCTTGAAGATAGCAAGGCAAGTAGATAAGTTGGTTTCGAAGGTATATGGGATGTTTGCCTTTACTAGTTAAGATATGGAATACAAGAGTGAGGAGGTTATGCTGGTTAAGCCACAGCTGGTGCACTGTATGCAGTTCTGGACAGGGTATTATAGGGAAGGTATGATTGCACTACAGAGGATACAGAAATTTACCAGGATACTGCCTGAGCAGGAGCAACTGAGCTATGAAGAAATTTTAGATAGGCTAGGATTGTTTTCTTGGAGCATTGAAGTTTGAGAAGACTCTTGATGAATGTATATAATATTATGGGAGGCATAGACAGAGTAAAAAAGAAGGTACATTTTCATGCGTGGCATTCCTAATTATCGGAATTAGAATTAAGTGCAGAGGTGAAAAGTTAAGAGGATCATTCAGGAGAATATTTTCTCCCAGAGAGTGATGTGAGGTTAGAATTCACTGCCTGAAAGGGTAGCAGAGTCAGAAGCACTCCAAGCGTTAAAGCAGTATTCACTTGTGTTTCCATAATCTCCATGGGTATGGGCCAGAAAGTGAGTGATGGGATTAATGCAGTCAGATCGTGGTTGACCATTCAGATATAATGGATAAGATAGCTTCCTTCTGTGTTGTAAAAGCCTATGGATTTTCATTTTAAAAGTATTGGCCTAGCCCAATTTTCTTGCACAATTCTCTGCCTTACAAAGTCGTTTTTACTTCTTAACTTCAATCAAGGGCAGAATATAATTGAGCCTCATTCTTTGCAGGTAGATTTTTGTCCCATATGTGCTCTGAGCAGTTATTTATTGCCACTTACATGATAAACAGTGTCCAGCAAGAGTTCCGTGCAGCATAGTTATCCTAGTCTTTAACTGCAAGTCATACCGGCGCTGTATTTAGATCCAGTTCTCTCCATGATTATTTCTGTCGTACACAACACTCATTAAAAAAAGCTTGCTCTGTCACCTATTTAGCTGGTGGTATCTTCATTTTATTTCTACAATTTAATTCTATGCCCAACTTCTAAGCATTTTTCACTCTTAAATTTACACCAATTAGTGAGGTGTTTAGCAGTTTTCCTCCCTGAATGAAAAGATTGGAATCTTGATAGTCAAGCAATGAACAATTCAGAACAAATTCTTGGTAGCATTTTGTCTGAAGCAATGCACCAAAAGAAGAAAATGAGAGGATTTGTTTTACCTTAGCAACGATGCTGGATATCCGAAATTTGTATTCAATCCAAAAAGCTGTGTTTAGGGCAAAATGTATTTGTTCTTCCTTACACTGCTTTCCAAGCAGTGAATCTGATTAAACAGATGGATCATTGATCCTTAATTTGTCGGGCCTTATCCCCTATCCATCACACAGACTCATAGAGTCATACAGCATGCAAACAGACACTTTGATTTAACTCATCTCCCAAGCTGACCTAGGCCCATTTGCCAGCTATTGGCTCATATCCCTCCAAACATTTTCTATTCAGTATTGAGGGGCCGAATGGCCTGCTTATGTTTTTATTGTGTATATTCATGCATTAATAACTTAGTAACTGGAACTGAGATGGTTAGCTTCTTCCAGGAAGAATGCTTATGCTGTCAGCAAGGCTAAATTCTAGCAGCCCTTTCTCCCTCTGAACATCTCAGTCCTAAAGATGTGGTTCTCCATAATTCCTTTTCAATTGGACAACCTTAATGACAGTCACTTTTGGGAGAAAGATCAGATCTCCAAATTATTCATACAACCTTCCAGTTTTAGATCATTCTAACACGGTGCTTCTATAAATTATTGTCTTGATTTCTGCCAAATGGAAAAATGGGTCTCTTCCTAACAACAGTTGTTATTCCTTTTCACAAGAAATCTGAAAATCTTTCCTATCTCTAGCTGTTTGCTATTTGTGTCTCTACCTACGTGCTGATTGCCTTCCACCTTTAGCATTCACTTGTGCCTTTTGCTCTATGTCTGTCCACTTCTCCCCATTTTATTTTAGTTTCTTTCCTTTTGGTACATCTGCTAGGTTAAGTGTTGTCAGGTCAAATAAACCACTGTTATGTATTGGTCAAGAAATTATAATTGATCCATTCCCATTCATGCAAATATTTAAAAGTTCCTTTCAAGTATTGTCAAACAAATTATAGATTAGACAGGCATTTTAAAGAAATTACAAACTTTGTTTACTGTACTGCTCTGAGTCAAAGGTTCACCAAAATGTGAATTCATCACTTTTGACCAGGCAATCAGAAACCACGTCAATGTTGCTACCCCAGTAGAGATCATATTAAGTTGCAATCAAGATTATTCAAACTGAAGGCAATCTGTCAGGGGTTGCATTTATTACTACTTCAAAGCCTGCATCAGCTTATATTAAATGAGCAACAAGATGCATGCAAGTCTTGCCTTCCAGCATCAAATAGCACTTATACTGGTGTGATGTCAGTGTTGAGGTTTCTCCTCAGATACTGAAGTATTCCATGTCCAAACTAGTAAGACCTGAGCATTGGCCAGGCCTGGGCTGTCATGTGCCAAGTAACATTTGCACCATATGAATGCTAAGCAATGACTATCTGTAACAAGAGAGAATCTAACCATTAGCCCTTGACATTTAAAGGCATTGCCAACACTGAATCCCTAATATCAACATCATAGATGTTATCATTGACCAGAAACTGAACTGTTCTCGTCATATACGTAGACTGTCTACTAGAGCACAGAGGTTAGGAATACCGCAACAAATAATTCACCTCCTGCTTCCCCAAAGCCTGTCCACCATCTACAAGGCACAAGTCAGGAGTGTGATGGGATATTCCACACCTTCCTGAATGAATGCAGCTCCAACAACACTCAAGAATCTTGACACCATCCACGACAAAGCAGCCCAAGGAATTGGAGCCACATACACAAATATCCACATTCTCCACCGTTGACTTTCAATAGCTGCAGTGGGTACTTTTCCACAAGGTGCTGCAGAAATTCATCTAGGCTCCTTAGAGAGCACCTACTAAATCCATGATCACCCCCATTTAGAAGTACAAATACAGCAGATACATGGGAGCACTACCACCAGCAAATTCCCCTTCAAGCTATACAGCATCCTGACTTGAAAACATATAATTGTTCCTTTGGTGTGGCTGGGTCAAAATGCTAGAATTCCCTCCTTGGCAATATTATGGGTTTACCACAGCACATGGGCTACAGCAGTTGAAGAAGTAAGTCAACTCCACTGTCTCAAGGGCATCTAGAGACAGGCAATATAGATGGCCCAGCAGTGACATTCACATCCAATGAATGAATGTAAAGAGCTGTAACTGTATTGTGTGATAATCAAAACCAACTTTAATTACAAGAACTGAGATAGTAGGAACTGCCAATTGCTGCTTAGCCTGCTGTGTTCATCCAGCTTCATACCATGGTGTCCCTTAATTACAAGAATATTTAATTTGGAGTTATGACTGAAGTAAAGAATCTTGTTTCATACATAGTTGACCACTTGATTCGTGGTAACTTCATATCTAAAGCAAATATCAATCAAGACAGGCTTAGCAAACAACAATCTAAACCAAGCTATCTTTATATAACAATATAATAATTCCTTCATACGTGTGAAAACTGCTCTTGTTTAACAATTTCTAACAAAATCTTTATGAAACAGAGAAGTGATATAAAGTGGAAATAAAATAACGTCAGGAGATGGTGGTTTGAAAGCTATGGTGTACAAATTGGACCATAATGCAGTGAGTGATCATTATACTAGCCAACATCCTATGTTTAATTTTAACTAAAAAGAAATCTAGCTGATATTGTTTCTCATGTCTCAGGCAATATTGCTGCCTGCTTAAAGCATGGCCTGGATCATTTACATATACAAGTATGAGGTCAATGCCTAGTTTAGGTCATCACAGAGTGGTTGGTTAGTAATTAATAGAGCAAAGAAAGTTCTTCACCTATTATTGTAGCCCAACCAATGACCACCAATCACTTTCTGAAGAACAGTCATTGGATTTGAAACATTAACACAGATGGTGCCAGATCTGCTGAGTTTCAGTAGCATTTCTCATCTTATATGATCATGGAGGATTTGTGTCTATGATACCAAGAGAAATTTCCTGTTCTATTGTACAAACCCACCTCATGAAGTTCCTACCACACTGATGTGGGAACCTTTCATCCAATGTTAGCCAGATTCTACCACTCGCCTTAGTGAGAAGAATTCATTATTGCTGGGAGATCCCAGACAGCATAGTCAGTCCCAACATTGGTGTCATATTTAAATGTCTGTTGTGCACCCATCAAACACCTTCAGATTGGAGCAGACTGGTATGATTCATAACTTTTGCCACATAATTTGACAGTTAGCACCTTGCATTCTGATAGGAACTTTATCCTGACAGAGATTCAGAGATCCTACTGGATAGGAGAAAATAGTTGTCCTCAAGGTATAGGATTGGCAAAGGAAACCATAACACCAGATCCTGCCAGCCCTGGTCCAATATGTCACTAGATCAATGAGGTCTCTATGGTCTGCAGAAATGCCCAACAATGTAAGAGGATCAATGATCTTCACAACTCCACAGTGTAGGTGCCATGATCTCTCTACCACCCTCACTCACTCTGTCTCAATTACTGCAGCCACCTTCCAAAGCCTTTGGCTGTAACTATGATATACAATATCCTACCACATTTGATCTCACCCACCCATAGTCATAGAGTCACACAACACAGGAACAGGCCCTTTGGACCACCCAGACCAGGCTGAACATAATCCCAAATTAAAATAATCCCTCCTGCCTGCTCCTGGCCTATATCCTTTGAAACCTTTTTCTTTTCTACTAACCTTGCATGGCGTCCATGCTTTTCATTCACTTGCTTGGGGCACATTACCACCTTGCAGCCACCTGCACGAGCACTACCAGCTATGCCACTTACTTTCATCTTGCTTCATCCTTCACTTTGTCTTTGTCTAGGAGAAAAAAGAATGGATTGGGCTAGGAAAGGGGGTGGGGCAGATGTTGGGAACGATCTGAAGTACCTGACATTCAGCTCCAAATCTCTGACAGGGAGAGGGAGCACACCCTGAATGCCACTAGTGGCCGCCTGGCTATGCTGAAGCCCCTATATTTACATTAGATGCTGTCCATGGTGTGGTCTCCAGGACTCCCTGAGTGAAGCATGAGTACTCTGGACATGGACTTTACGAGACATGGCCAATTGGTTTAAACAGCATGTTTAGTGTGTTCATGGCTAGCCAATAGTGCAGTTGTAACATTGTTGTAGCTTGGTGCCACACAGCGACATGCCCACACCCTTGGCTGATGATTGTTGATGAAATAACAAGCTACTCAACTTTTAAAAGGCAAGGTAGTGCAAGGCAAGAATGTTGTGAGCATTCAGGTAGGTACAAAGTGGATGAGCATAAAGGCAATGTCCAGGGAACCTTGAGATACAGCTTGATCCAATCCATGAGCCAGAGGCTTATCCCTTTCCAAAGTGCCCTTGTAACTAGATTGTAATGAGAGGAGTGTTTCACTCCAAAGTGCACATCCATGTATAAGTGGATTAGCGAATGCCATGATAGTGAGAGAGGCTGGTATGTGTCAAATGCCAAGGTTTGTGTATATGGAGTTTTTGTGGTTGCTCCCCATGAACTGCACCTTGAGATCTTGATGCCAGGTGTTCAATATCCATGGGGGCAAGTGGCAAGCTGGAGTCGCCAAATATCTGTTCTTTCATTTTGGGAATTCTCAACATCTCGTTTCTATTTGACACAGTGTAGATTAGGGACCTGTATAGTAAAAAGGTGAGGTTCAGTGTCAATGAGTGTTAATGAGTAACAGTGCCCCCACCCCTTTGAAAGCATTTCATTGCTTCCAAGTGAGTCTGGAATGCCATTGGAAAATATTATTTGTTGCTTCAAACATCGAGGAAAGGCTCACTGGTGTCCTTGTGGAATCTCTCAGGTTTCTTGCCATAGCCCATGTTGTTTGGGACCTTATAAGATTCTGCACACAGTAGAAATAAGAGGTGAGCATAAAAGATAAAAGTAAGAAATACACATCAGTCTCTGAATTGTTGATGAAGAGTGGATAAGAAGACGGTATGGCTGTTATTAGATGGCATGAGTAACATTTGTATTGGCAGCTGAGCAATCAATCTCAAGATCCTTGTGTTTGTAGTTTGATTGAAATTATATTGTCTTTATTCCATTTGAGCTGTTTAGCAACACTGACAATAAGAGAGGGTCTTTTCCCATTGTGTCATCCTTAGTGCAGGGACATTCAAATGGCTGTTCTCAAAGCTATGGTCCTTATAGCACCACACACTATAATGGCCAGCCATTAGTGTACCTCCTCTTGTGTTGCAGTTCGCTTTCTAATCCCTTTTTGTATATTCTGGAGGGTAAAACTGATATATCTGTAAATGGTGGCTGACCAAGAATACCATCACCCCACCCCCCTTATTATCGCTCTTTATAAGCCTTCCCCTGTTTGATGCTTTCCTGATAATGTGAATTTGCCAGACATCCACTCAATTGACAGTAAACTACATATGCTAAAAAATGGAAACCAAAACAAAAATTGCTGGAGAAACTCAATAGGTCTGGTAGTGTTTGTAAGAAGAAAGCAAAGTTAATGCTTTGAGTGCAGTGACCTTTCTTCGGAACTCCAAGGAGAGTTGTGCCTAGTAGTGCTCCATTCTGAAAAAGGATTACTGGACTTGAAATATTAACTCTGCTTTCTCCCGACAGATGCTGCCAGATATGCTGTGTTTCTCCAGCAATTTCAGTTTTTGTTTCAGATCTCCAATATCCATTTTTCTTTGCTTCATATTGCATATTTAAAGTTGTGTTGGATAAATTCTTGATGGACAAGGAATTCAAAGCTTTCCAGGGGCTAACAGAAGGAAAATGGCATAGTTAGGTCTGCTAAGATCTTAAAAATGAATGGCCTACTCCTGTTCCTAGATCATATATACTATGTACCTCATAAACAGCAAGTGGAAACATGGAAATGAATGGATGATATGCTACACAAACAGACCCCACTGCCATCACAAATACAATATCTCAAGTTAGTAATATAAGGTCCACAGGGCAGTGGTAATTTAAGATTACTGGGGTATCAGGGCTACACTTTGAAGATGTGGTGGTTACCACCAGTGAGGAACTTCCAACAGGTAGTCAAAAGTAAATGCCATTCAAAATCTGACGAAGCTTTGAAAGAGTGTTGCCTGACAAGGTGAAACTGCTGCTCTATAGCCCAGAGGTTCAAAGAATTCCTACAGTGTGGAAGCAGGCCAATCAGACACTGAGTCACACCAATGCTCTAAAGACCATCCCACCTGGACCCACCCCATCCCTGTAATCCTACATTTCCCATGGCTACATTTCCCTGGATACTATGGGCAATTTAGCATGTCAATCCAACTAACCTGAACATTTTTAGACTCTGGGAGAGAATCAGAGCACCCAGAAGAAATACCTGCAGACACAAAGAGAATATACAAACTCCACATAGTTGCCTGAGGCTGGAATCAAAGCCAGGTCTCTGGTGCTGTGAGGTAGCAGTGGTAACCATTAAGCCACCATGCTACCCTCGGTGTCATTGTTTGGTCTGGTGTATCTTACCCAATTTCACAATGCACAAGATGTAACACAAGGTGAAATTGGAGGAACACAGCAAACCAGGCAGCAGCAGAGGAGCAGGAAAGTTGACGTTTCAGGTTAGGATCGTCCTTCAGAAATGGGGAGGGGGAAGGGTGATCAGGAATAAATAGAGAGAGGAGGGGTGGAACTGGTGAAATTAGGTGAGATGGTGATAGGTGAGTGCAGGTAGGCAGTGGTGGGCATTGATCAGTGAGGTGGGGGGGTGGATATTTGGGAGAGAAGATGGACAGGTTACATCAGGACGAGGAGGCGGGGATGAGAGGGGGGGTTGGACATGGGATGAGGCCAGGGATGAGGAGATTTTAAAACTGGTGAAATCTGTGTTTATGCCATTGGGCTGTAGGGTCCTGAGGCAGAACATGAGGTACTGTTCCTCCAGTTTGCCGGCTCCCAGTCCCAAGGTAACATGTCCATCCTGGGTCTTTTCTAGTGTCCTAATGATGTCACCCGCAACTGGAGGAGCAGCACCTCATATTCAACGCCTTTGACTCCAGCATCTGCAGTTCTTGCTATCCCTTCACAATGCGAAAGGTGAGGAAGGTCAACTTGCAATTTGAAAGGTATGGAGTAAAATGGGGAATGATAACATGCGGGAGAAGATTTGGCACATTAAACATTGACTATGAACTTTTATTTAAAATCTGGACATATTCAATGTACCTTACCTATTCCAACATTAATCATTCGAGTCATCATCAGTATTATACTACCCAATGAATGGCATCCTGTAGCTATTGATCACTGCCTCTGCTGCCAGCCTTGTTTGTTTTTCTACACTGTAACGTGAAATCTGCTATTCACCATCTCCACATCATAGCAGGTAACTCAGATCCTTAGCCCATCAGAGCCATGAGTCACTCCCACTGGCCACATCCAATTCATAGATTACCAATCTATTAAAAACAATAGCCCTCTCAGATCTCCTGCATTTCATATTCTGCACCCAGTAAAAAGACATAGCAAACACTGCACAAGTAGAAAACAGAGAGAAGTGTAATTGGTAAGTGCTTGGTCTCACTAAATTCACAAGGTTAACGGTTTGAGAATTTATTGTTTTAAGGTAACGATGGATTTATTTTATGGTTTTATTCTTGATTTCCTCTTCTTGTAATTTTCTTGTAATTAGTAAGGTAGCTTCTGTGATGAGTGGTGGGTAATTTCACTGCCCACTGTAGAAGTGAGGTGCACAGGTCAAGAAAATCCCTGAGTTTAATCTCTATTATGCACTGAATCTGTGTTCTCAGCAGGAATATTAATGAATAGGGTAAAATCGGGCTTAGTTGCTCAGGAAAAGCAAACATCAAATGTATCCAGAGCTCCTGGCCCTGATTGCCATCTATTGATCATCTTAGGAAAGTGCACTGGTGTGGATACTTGGTGAACAGCAGAACCAATTCAGCTATGTCTCTTATTCCCTCTCCAAATCTGTAGAAGGGGAAGTAGGTCAACAAATTTTTGGTTTAACTGCACAGTTAAAATCGAGGCCTGTGCCATGGAAGGAATGGGAATATTCACTATTAAGGAAAAATCTACATTTTAAATGCATGTTGCAGCAACAGGAGAATGTGTGGTAGTCAAATAGAATGAGTGAATTGTGCAGATTTGCAAGGATTCTAGGCATACTTTTTTTTCAAGAACCCTTTCTAAATAAGTGAGTGACAAAATATAATATCTATACGTAAAGGATGTAAGATCAAATCATGACGCTTGTAATGTGGAGAAGAAAAGCAATCTGCCAGATACATTGACTGAATCAGTATATACATAGAACATTACATTCTTCAGATCTGTTTTTGTATCGATATTGTATGAGTAATTTAGAAAGAATCTTGGCAAATTGTTTTAAAGTTTGATTTAAACTCATTGCATTTGAAGAAGAATTATATTTACAAGACACTTCAATTTTCTATCAATGCTAACTATATCAGTGTTAGACAATAATTTTCTTTGATTTTATGCAAATAAGCAAGGGCAGGTCAGTTATTCAGATGTTAAATGTTTATGTGTGAGTACTTTTTAAAATTTTTTTGGTACAGCTATGTGGAATCAATGTCATATGTGCTGAACATGTAGGTTGCTTACAGCATATCTGGGGAGTCCAGCGGCAACAAGTAGCCTCTGATTAATAATTACTGCAGTGCTACAGCGCTGCTACATATGTTGTTCCACCAGGCTGCCCACGCAAACTCCACAACCACTGCCTTTTCTTTATTTTATGTATATCCAGCTTGTCTTTTACCCCTTGCCTATCTCAATCTCTCTCTCTCTCTCTCTCTCTCAATGTCTTTTTCTCTTTCTCCTTAGTCTTTTCCTCATTTCCATTGTTTCTGTCGGGACATCAAGCAGATACCGTAATACTCTAACTGTTGTGGAAGATAATAAAGACTTGAAAGGGTTAACTGACATTGTAACGTAGAATCCCATTGCCTGATGAGCAGAACCTTTCTTATTCCTTTTACCACGGTGTGAGATAGTTACCTTGAAAATATGTATTAGAGTACCTTTGCTGTGCTTGACCTTGAATTTAAGTTGAGGTCTTACTCGAGACTCCAGTACATCACAAATGGAATGCAGCGACTTATTAAGTTTCATGAAGACCAAATAACATTTCATGTGAACCAAATCTATCTTGCGTCTAATAAGTCACATGTGTATCCTTCAAATGTTGTATCAATAGCAAAGGCTAATATCTGTAAAAAAGGTTAGCAGCAGTGAGTCTATCCAATGCATCCCAGATCGCTCCAACATAAACAAACACACAACCACAACTATATTCTAAGTGTGATATTTGGCAATAGATTGACCATGCTGATTATGCTAAGCACGGACACAAATAAGTAGTTGAAGAGAAGCTAGTAACAAAATCAATATTATGTATTTAAATTATACGATGGTTCATTGAAATGGAATCATACAGGATGGAAACAGACCCTTTAGACCAACTCGTCCATGCGAACCAAGTTTCCCAAACTAAACTAGTCCCATTTGCCGCTGTTTGGCTGATGTCCCTCTAAATCATTCCAGTTCATGTACCTGCCCAATGTTTTTTCTTTAAAATATTGAAACTGTACCTGCATCTAGTTGTGCACCAGAAAGAAAATAATGAAAAATTACATTTATGTAACACCTTACTGTATTTCACTATAATTTTGGGGTGGCATGGTGGCTCAGTGATTGGCACTGCAGCCTCCCAGCGCCAGGGACCTGGGTTCAATGCCAACCTCAGGTAACTGTCTGTGCAGAGTTTGCATATTCTCCCTATGTCTGCATGGGGTTCGTCCAGGTGCTCCAGTTTCCTCCCACAGTCCAAAGATGTGCAGGCTACGTGGATTGGCCATGCTAAATTGCCCATAGTGTTCAGGGGTGTGTGGGTTATAGGGGGATGGTTCTGAGTGCATGGTCCAAGGGGTGGTGTGGACTTGTTGGGCCAAAGGGCCTGTTTCGACACAGTAGGGTATCTAATCTAATGCCTTAAAGTATCTTCAATAATATCCAAATAATTTATTTTGTAGTAAGTGATTTGTTATACAATGCAAATCAGTACCCATGTTACATACAGTAGAACTTACAAACCCAATGCACTGTTTGACCAATCTGGCAATGTTGTTTGTTTAACAAATATTGGCCTACACCGTAACCGTAGCCCTATGATAGGACCCTAAGAGAACTCACTGGCAGAGCAACAACACATCTTCAATTGTGCAGCTCTATTACAGCCCCAGAATGCCAATCTAGATTATACACTCAATCCTGGAGCCCAGATGAATGCACCATATTTTAAATCAGAGTTTCACTACATAGACCAATCTGGCATACTCCATATTATAAAAACAAATCAAAAATATTAATATAAAAATCAAAATAAATTTGAAAAACCAAGGCTTTATTAATGGGCTGTCAAGGATGATTTTCTATTCTGGATTGTGCAACATTACAAAGCGTTGGGTGGAATGGATCCTTTGTTAGAATATTCAGCCTTTAAAGTACAGACTAGCATGTTTGGTATTTGATAAAAGAATTCAGAACAAAAATAGCTTTCTTAATGAATAAAAACCAGTATGCTCTCATCTAAATGAACAGGACTGGCTTTGCCCCATTGGAAGTTTATGTAACTGACATAATAAGGATACAGCTTTATCCATTGAAGATCTGAGTTGAGTAGGTCTACACTTATGTCACCTTAGTGCAAATTATTTACTTCCCACGCAAGAATCCAGAGTTCAAAGACACAAAAAGAGTATTTCTCACAAGCATAACAGAAGAAAAATAATGTGAGATGGTACCAAAAAGGTTAATGACGGAAATGCCGGCGTTGGCCTGGGGTGGGCAAAGTCAGAAGTCATACAACACCAGGTTATAGGGTGTATTCAAAATCGCAAGGTTTTTAAGTATGGCTCCTTCACCAGGTGAAGTTGAGGGAACCGCACAGGGACAGATTATGTAGGCGAGATAATGGTAAAATAATTCCAAGTAAGTAAGTGTCAAAGATAAGCGTGAATAGTGTGAGTGGAGTGTTGACAGGCTGAGTAACAAGTCTTTGCAGGTGATCAAGAGTGTCAACAGATGAAGAACAAGTGAAGAGCTGAATAACATGTGAAGGAATGACCTATGAACCGATTACCTGAAACAATTAGCCATCATCACTCCACCTATATATTCTGTGCCAGTGCACCTCCCATCACTTTACTTGATGAAGGAGCAGTGTTTTGAATGCTTTTGATTTTAAACAAACCTGTTGGACTGCAACCTGCTGTGGTGTGACTTTTGACTTTTTCCAAAAGGATTCAGAAGTGCAATTTATTCTGTAATTATACATTTGCTGCACTTTATCTTTTGCTTTAGATTTCTTGGCTACACTCTCTTTAAGAGAGTGGCTCAAAAAGGGCTTCCTGCCCCCTTTCTACTTTAGAAAAGATTTTCTAACTCCGAGGGGAATTTTCAAACTCTTCCCAACATGCGCACTTCATAAAGTAATGAAATGAATCCATTTAAAATCCTCAGACATCCTCTATTCCAATAGAAAAATCCATTGAGAAATGTCTTGAAAGAATTTGTAGGAAAAATTCTTTTAGCCAACAGTTTAACTGAACTTTACTTCACACAGAAACTTTAATATAACTATATTTTAAAGCATGCCAAAGGTTAAATGATTCCATTTAATGACATGAAGTTAAATCAACTGACTAATTAAGCAACCAGAAAAATTGGAGTTTAAAATTCATTTTGCATTTATAATTAATTGAATATGAGTCACTTTTCACTGTAAGGAAATATTTCTGATCTCATACTTAAAACAAGCCAATTCACTTTTTAACGCAACTTTGCTGCTTGATATAATTAAATTCCAGAGACACAGGCAAAGTAACAGGACCTGCAAATTGGCATTATTTATTAGTGCCGTGCTCTGTCAGGGTGAGGGCAGGTTGCTGAGGTGAAAATACCTGTCAATCAAGTTGGCTGCAAAAATAATTGCCTGTGTCTGCAAGCAATAAGACAGAAGTTTCCTCAGGAGCAAAAGCTTTTGCCCTCCCTCTCTTTCTGTAAAACCTCTCTCATTGACATTTATAAGTTGAAAACCCCCTGGAAGGCCACATCACCACAAGTGGAGAATTCCTAATGGAGAATGTTACACCTTAATTTATACCCATTTTATATCTCTTTAACAGTTCCTTTCACTTTTGCACTGGGCTTCTACGTTCTCAGTTCCCTTCTCCTCTGTCAAAAATATTTTAAGGAGTTCCCATTCCTTTCAGTTCTAATAAAGTGTCATATCAGATGCTAAACATTAACTCTCTTTATCTCTCCACACACCTGCCAGACCCGATGAACTTCTCTCGCACCCGCTGTGTTTATTTCAGCTTTCTAGCATCTGCAGTGTTTTGCTTTTGTTAAAGCAGAGATAATCATTTTAGTCAGTTGCATTATTGCTGTGAACACACTGCTGTTATGACAATGCAAGTCAAACATAGCAATTCAAATTAATGTTCAAATTGTTTAACAGTAAACATGGAAAATTTCATTCAAAATTTTAACCCTTTAATTCCATTGGTCTATTTAATTAGGTCATGGCTGATCTGTATTTTAATTCCTTACTTAGTGTTTCTTCATTAATTCATACCCATTCTGCTGAATAACAAACTGTCAACCTTAGTTTTGAAATTTTCAGTTGAGTTTGCTTTATCAGCTTTTTAGAGGCTGTTCGAGATTCCCCCCCTCCCCCCGTCTTGCTACAAATATGAAGTTTATAACATTGCATTGTCTCAGGGCTGCCTCTTTCGGTAATATAAAATAGAGGGCCTGCTTTGAATGAAACTCAGCAACAAGCCTGAATAGCTTTGTTGCTATGGGAGACAAAAGGGGCCTAATTAACAAGATTTGCCTTGAAAGTGCAGCACAAAGACTAGACCAGTGAACAAATCCGAGAAAGATCACTCAGGCAACCAAAGCACAAATGGAGAGAAAACATCATACGTTAGTTTCTCTTCATGCAACCTACATTAGGATCATTAGGCACAAAGGTATGTAATGACATAGGCATGGATTAGAACAGGGACAATTATTGTTTGAGAAGTGTATCCACTAATTGAAGCATCTCCTTTTCTCTGCCTTGTTTCTCTGTAAATATTAAAAATTATATTATGATTAACCTACTGTTAAGACCTGTGTAGCAACATGTATCTGAAAAGACAGTAAATCATGGTTTCCAGTGCAATGATCATGTCACATATTGGGGTCTTGGACAAAGAAAAACAGGACAGGTGATAGCCTTGTGTATTATCGCTAGACTATTAATCCATAATTTAAATGAATATTTGAATCCAGACTCAAATCCCACCATGGCAGATGGTGGAATTTGAATTCAACTATTTTTTAAAAATGTCTGAAATTAAGAATCTACGGGTAACTGTGAAACCATTGTCAGAAAAACCCATCTGGTTCTCTAATGTCCTTTAGGGAACGAAATCTGCCATCCTGACCTGGTCTGGCCTACATATTGTCGACTCTCAATTACCCTCTGAAATAGCCCAGGAAGCCATTCAGTTATATAAATCGCTACAAAGTCTGTAAGAAATGAAACTAGAGAGATTGTCTGACATTAATCTAGGCACCAGAAAAGACAATGGCAGAAACAGCCCTGTCAAACCTGCAAAGTCTTACTTACTAAAAGTTGATATTTTGTGTTAAAATTTGGAGAGCTGCCTCACAGACCAGTCAAACAACAGCCTGACATAGTTGTCCTATGGACACTATAGACAATGTCGTAGACATACCATCACTATCACTGGATTTAAACTGTCCCAAAGGCCAGACGGATCCAGCAGAGATGGTGGCACAGTGGTATACCGGCAGGAGAGAGCTTCCGTGCGAGTCTTCAACATTGACTCTAGACCCCATGAAGTTGCATAGCTTCATGTTAAATATGGCCAAGAAAACTTCCTGTTGACTACCATGTACCATCCTCCCTCGGCTGATGAATCTGCTCGGCATCAAGTCTGAGGAAATCGTCAGCATTTTCAAGGAGTCTGAAATACTCATCAACATAGTTGAAAACTTGGCCAACTGGATGATGGAATGATCTGTTGTGGTACTCTGCTGTTCTGCAGAGATAGCACAGATTTGCAATCACACATGGGCAATAGCTACCCCGAAGCCAGGTTCTGATTTTAGAATATCTGTGTGAAGTTCAATTATTGCACAATGCATTTGTCCAACATTTGATGACTGAGCACTGTAGAATCTGTAACCTGTGGACACCTGCCAGCAGCCCTTTAAGCAAATAAAGTTTCTGAAGAAGGGTCTGGGCCCGAAACAATAGCCTTCCTGCTCCTCTGATGCTGCTAAGCCTGCTGTGTTCATCCAGCTCTACACCTTGTTATTTCACTTTCAATATGCGGTGTGACATTTCTGGATGGTATCTAAATAGTCATATGGGTGCAAACTATTAATCCCTGAAGGCTAGCCAGAATGTAAAAAAGTTTCTGTTCTGGCCTTGCTTGCATTGATCGATGCCAACTTTAATGCATGGCTGCCAATGCAGTCAAAATATTTCTCACCAACCTACAGGCCAGGAGAGTGGGTCATGGCAGCAATTTCCTGTGATACCCCATAAGGTGTAAGAATCAGTTCCTGTGCCACTTGGGCAAAAGTGTTCACTCAAACATGACTATGAAGTTCTTTGTTCAGCCATAAGCTAACTCCATCACTGTTTCCCAGGAAGTCTTAGCCTATCTATACAAAACCACTTCATGACAACTTTGATGACCTTGAGAGCTAGCATGGTATTTCGGAAAAGCACTTAGCTGCACTCTGAAGCCATGAATATTCTAAGGTAAACATAAGTTTTTCTTTTATACTTTGGGTGTGAGTCATGACTCTGTGGTCACATTTAAGAGACTGTGGTTCAAGTTGCACTCCAGGCTGACACTCCAGTGCAATTCTATGGGAAGTGCACTCCAATGTACCTTCTTTTGGGTAGAAAACATTAAACGGAGGCTCTGACTTCCCTGTCGGGTGGATTTATTAAGATCTCATGGTATCAGAATGGGTAATTTTCCTTAACGTCCTGCCCAATATTTATCCCTTAACCAACATCAGTAAAGGTGGTTACCTTCTTGCCATGTCATTGCTGTTGTCAAAACCTACTGCACACAAATTGGCTGCTTCCCTTCCCCATATCACAACTGTGACTACATCTCAAAAGGTACTTCATTGGTGATGATTGCTTTGGAAGTTGTGAAAAATGCTTCAGAAATATTATTATTTCCTCATTTCTTTTGAAAATGAGGATTATAATGGATAGAAAAAGAAGTAAAACCCAAAAGGTGTCAATTATTCCATTGCTGGCTGATGATGGATGGAACACTTAATGATTGCTACCAGGTACAATTAGTTTTTAAAGATTTGAATTCACCATCATTAGGGAGAGATTGCAGAACATGGAGCTGTTTTGCAGGGGAGATATCAAAAAAGGTCCAAAGCCATACACATATTGTATTGCCCTCCTCCAGTTAACCCCAACAGTAATTTGGCTATCATTCTAACAAAATTAATTACTTCATATGACTATGGACAGTGACATATTCTGTATTTTCACAAGATTTTGTTTTCTCTTATAAGGAATAGAGGGAAAGTTTTGAAAGAAGCAACAGATTGATTTCCAATCTTCTGAACTGCAACGTGATTGCATCTTCTGTGGCCAGCAAATCCTGATTGGATCTTGATCTTGGCACTTCTGCCAAAGTGATGGGGACAACAGGTTCTCCCTCAAGCACTGATACAAGGTTATAAAGCATGCTGACTGATGGCAACCATTAATAATAAGCTATAGCCGCCTTCACTAAACATAACATGTTTTAGAAGTAGCTTTTTAAGAGAGATCAGGAGCATTTTTCAATTTTTTTTGGTTGAATGCAATTTCAAACAGGCCTTTGCCTCATCCAAGAGAGAGCTATAGATTAGCGAGTGCAAAGCACCAACCTTTCCATTTATATCCACCTTCTAAATAATTATTCCTATAGGAATATCTGTAGGAAGGGTGAGATGCTCTCGGTATTACAGCACATGGCTCAGTTCTGACCCCAATCCCCAAATCTGCGCTACTGTGGTCGCCTGAATCATCTTCCCCTTCATCTAGAAGTCAAAGATGGACCCGTGTCTGCAGGGACACCATGTAAAAAGCTCTAGATAAGGGGATAAAGAATATACCCAACACTGCCCTCACTCTGACGGCCCCCTTTGTGTGCAGCTACATCAAGCTGTGTGTAGGACCTCAGTACACAGTGTTACAAAGGATAGGCCTCGCCTCTTTGCCGCAGAATGTAGGACAGTTTTATACCTCCTACCCTCATTTAAAGAGTTAACCTTGACCAAGTGCTGCAGATGGCACATTCCAAGGCTCAGGACTATGTGCTGAAGCTTGGGCTAGCTGCTGCCAAGGCACAGTGGGGAAAGACCACAGTCTAAGGTCTGAGTATAGTGAGGGTCCATTCAGTTCTCAGACACATCCCACTTTGCCTCAGAATGAATGTAAATAATTGACTGCACGAGTGGAAACTGTCTCAGTTTTTGCAACTGAAGAGATGATCTGAAGGATATCCAGTTCCAATGTGTCATTTGTTTTCTTTTCCTCACTGCGAAGACTGAATAGAACTGTTTTAGGACTGTTTATAAGTCCCATATCTACATTGCAATTTTTGCAATAAAAGATGTTGAAATAAAGAAGCAGCAGAAGTTTAATTTCAGTCTACAGTTAGGAAACAGAGGGTGGACCTGTATTATTCAAAATGCATTTTGTGTAATTTTGAAGCAAAGTCTATCACTAGTTTAGCACAGACATCAAACAGCATCACATTTTGTGGTGCAGTTATGGAGAATCAGCTATCACAACATCTGCCAAAATGTTTCACTCCTCAAAGGAATTCCAGGGCTGGAGACCATAGCGCTAATTGTAGTTCACTCCTTTGAACCACCAAATCCAATCATTCAGAATAACGTAGAAAACGAGTTAGAATGCTGTAAAATATTCCAATTCAAAAGAATGCATTGAAGGACATTTGATGTTGGCAGCTTTTTGATGTTCCTGTTCTGCCCCCTATATCAGGAAGCAAGGCCTCGTAGAATAAACTGTGTGTCAGTGTTTTCTTTCTAATGTGTGTGTAAATTTAATACATACTGCAAGGAAGAATGGTAATGCACCTGAATTAAATATTTATTTTCTTCACACACAATGCTATTGCATTCTTCAGGGTAGATTGTAACAATTTCAATGGAGTCACAGCCCATTACTCTGAAAAATGATTTTATTTTTAGACCCGAGGTGTAAAGCATGATTAAGGTACAACAGATTTTTGTCTTAGAAATTGGGTGAAGGACTATGACACAACTAAAAGTTGTGGATAATAGCAAAGACAATAAAGTTACTGAGAAAAAGAGATAGCAAATGCCTTTAAGCTTGAGTCATAACAGATTGTAGGAGGAGATAAAGGGAGCCTGAAGCTTCTTCAAGATTGTGTCTCTGTAGAAAGGGCATGTCAGTCAAAAGTAATCTTTTACATTTCCTTTTTTATGAATCATATTTCTATTGATGGCTTGGACGCAAGGTTCTGCCTTCTTCAGAACTGTTCTGAGGAAGTGTCATGCAAGACTGAATATAGAACATAGAACATAGAACATAGAACAGTACAGCACAGAACAGGCCCTTCAGCCCACAATGTTGTGCCGACCATTGATCCTCATGTATGCACCCTCAAATTTCTGTGACCATATGCATGTCCAGCAGTCTCTTAAATGACCCCAATGACCTTGCTTCCACAACTGCTGCTGGCAACGCATTCCATGCTCTCACAACTCTCTGCGTAAAGAACCTGCCTCTGACATCCCCTCTATACTTTCCACCAACCAGCTTAAAACTATGACCCCTCGTGCTAGCCATTTCTGCCCTGGGAAATAGTCTCTGGCTATCAACTCTATCCATGCCTCTCATTATCTTGTATACCTCAATTAGGTCACCTCTCCTCCTCCTTTTCTCCAATGAAAAGAGACCGAGCTCAGTCAACCTCTCTTCATAAGATAAGCCCTCCAGTCCAGGCAGCATCCTGGTAAACCTCCTCTGAACCCTCTCCAAAGCATCCACATCTTTCCTATAATAGGGCGCCCAGAACTGGACGCAGTATTCCAAGTGCGGTCTAACCAAAGTTTTATAGAGCTGCAACAAGATCTCACGACTCTTAAACTCAATCCCCCTGTTAATGAAAGCCAAAACACCATATGCTTTCTTAACAACCCTGTCCACTTGGGTGGCCATTTTAAGGGATCTATGTATCTGCACACCAAGATCCCTCTGTTCCTCCACGCTGCCAAGAATCCTATCCTTAATCCTGTACTCAGCTTTCAAATTCGACCTTCCAAAATGCATCACCTCGCATTTATCCAGGTTGAACTCCATCTGCCACCTCTCAGCCCATCTCTGCATCCTGTCAATGTCCCGCTGCAGCCTACAACAGCCCTCTACACTGTCAACGACACCTCCGACCTTTGTGTCGTCTGCAAACTTGCTGACCCATCCTTCAATTCCCTCGTCCAAGTCATTAATAAAAATTACAAACAGTAGAGGCCCAAGGACAGAGCCCTGTGGAACCCCACTCACCACTGACTTCCAGGCAGAATATTTTCCTTCTACTACCACTCGCTGTCTTCTGTTGGCCAGCCAATTCTGTATCCAAGCAGCTAAGTTCCCCTGTATCCCATTCCTCCTGACCTTCTGAATGAGCCTTCCATGGGGAACCTTATCAAATGCCTTACTGAAGTCCATATACACCACATCCACAGCTCGACCCTCATCAACCTTTCTAGTCACATCCTCAAAAAACTCGATAAGGTTTGTAAGGCATGACCTACCCCTCACAAAGCCGTGTTGACTGTATTTGATCAAGCCATGCTCTTCCAGATGGTCATAAATCTTATCCCTCAGAATCCTTTCTAACACCTTGCAGACGACAGACGTGAGACTTACCGGTCTATAATTGCCGGGGATTTCCCTATTTCCTTTCTTGAATATTAACTTAATATATTTACTTAATATTTACTTAATATATTAACTTTGTTTCTCTCTCTGCAAGATCTCTTCTGCCAGATCGACTGAGTTTCCCCAGAATCATCTGTGTTTGTTTCAGATTTCCAGCATCACCAGCTTGCCATTCTTTAATTCACAGTTTGTTTTTGACCGGGAGTGGTTTACCTCTATGTACTATATCAAGGCTTCTCATGATTTTAACTTCTTTCACATCTCCTCTTCATCTTCTTCATTCCAAAGAGAACCATCCCAATCCTCTCCAATGTATCCCTACAACTAAAATTTCTCACAGATGGAGATCAGAGATAATGGGAACTGCAGATGCTGGAGAATTCCAAGATAACAAACTGTGAGGCTGGATGAACACAGCAGGCCAAGCAGCATCTCAGGAGCACAAAAGCTGACGTTTCGGGCCTAGACCCTTCATCAGAGCCTCTGATGAAGCGTCTAGGCCCGAAACGTCAGCTTTTGTGCTCCTGAGATGTTTCACACAGATGGAATCTTTTTTGTAATTTTTTTCTGTAATCTCTCCAATGTGTTCGCATTCTTCTTATAGTGCCGCACCCACAACTGTACACATTACTCCAGCTGGATCTTTTATGTTATATTGTCTGCCGAAGTTCTTCCTCCCAAAATGGATCACCTCACATTTCTCTGCATTGAATTTCATCCATTACCTGGTTGTCCGCTGCACAAACTTGTCTATCCTTTTGGAGTTCAGTGCTGTCCACCTCACAGTTTACAATGCTTCTGCAAATTTGAGATTGTATCCTGCATACAATGATCTAGATCATCAACATATATTAGAAAAATCATGGGACCCATTAACAATCCCTAGGGAACTATACTACAAACCTTCCTCCAGCTCAAAAAGATCTATTATTATTTCTGTTTCTACATCTGATTTTATGTCCACATTGCTACTGTTCCTTTCATGCCAAGATGTCTCTGATAACCAGATAGTTGTTTTTTAAGGATTTCTTTTTTGCTGTCTTTTCTTATTGTATGTTTCTATGTAAACTTTTGTTTTATTCGAGCCATGGGAGAAATGTTTTCACATTTACGACATGTCTTTCAGGATTTCATAATACCTCAGTATGTTTCACCCTTGATAAATTCGTTTTGAAATGTTGCCTTATTGTAGCATAAAAAAACACTGCAATCATCTAGTGATCAAGCGCAAGGTAGATGACCTCAATGTAGAATTATCCAAGCTAAAGAGAAAGACCTCCTGTTCTTCAAATAATCCCACGATGCAGTTAAATGGGCAAATGAAGCTTAAATTTATTGTATCATCGACAAGCCAGAAACTCTGAGACAGCATCTCTCAGTGTGGGACAGAAATTTCAGTAAGATCATACCTTCAAGCCTTTAGATTGCATACAGAAACAAAAAGTTGCTGACTCCAAGGTTAGAGGCACTAGCATTGAACTAAGTTGGTACCTAGAGAAGTCCAGATGCAAATTTTTTAGCGCAATTATACAAAAGAGTGCCTTAAGAGTCGAGGTCTTTAGTCTTTATCGCATCACACTAAAACAATATCTCCCAAAGATGAATATTCTTTATCACGACATTTTCAAAGGGAAATCTTCTGGGGTTGTTAATTTTAATTTCATTCAAATTGGTTATTTACAGTTAGTAGAATCAACAAGAAAAGAATGATCGCATAGGTTTGATAAGCAAAGTTACTATTTTTATTGAGTGGAAACAGGTGGTGGCTGTTTACTCACATGTACAGGGCATTTTGCATAATGTATTGAGCAATAAAGAGAGAAATGGTTTTACTCCAACCAGAGCAAGAATTAAAATAACTGCAATAAAAATTCAACAATCGGTATAGTTGCAGATTGGAGTTTAATAGGATAACAACATCTTTAAAAACTAGCTGGAGTGCTTCTTAATTGCTGCAAACATTTCAACATGTCTTAAACAACAGAAAATAAATTGTAATATTAGTCTATGTGATAGTGTTCTATAATACATTCCTGACTCTTTGTCATGCATCATCTAGCAGACTCAAAATTATATACCATGCTGTAAAATTGAGAAAATTGAATGGGCAATAGCTAATAAACTTTACATTGTAAAAGAAAGACATGCATCAATTTAGTACTGAAAATATTGTTACCATGTAGGAAATTTTAGTGAATGTTTACACCCAAATTGTTTCCCAGTATATCTGTCAGTTTACAGGCAGCAGTGGCAAGTGGATGTTGTTATGGGCCAGACCAAACCCCCTCAAAATATATTGAGGAGATAGCGTGGACGTTAACTTTTTTTATTTAAAGGCAAGTGCATTCAGGTTGCAATGCAATTGGTCAAAGTACCAGATTTGAAGTAAAACACACTTTATTTAAACATTTTAGTTAAAATACAGCAGAAGAAAGAAGAAATTGGAGCAACCTAATTCAATTGGAAAACAGAACAATAGATGATTTAACAACTAAACAGTAACTGTGCTAATATAGTAACATCCCATAAACACACCCTTGGCAAAAGGCAACTTCAGTAAAATAGATTGCCGGATGAGCAATTCTCCAATCCAAGAGGAAAAGCATCAAGGGAAAACTCTGAGACAGAGAGCACCAGGGAGAGATGTAGTGCAGCTTCTGAACCCAGCTTCAAGACCCCAGCAACTGCTACTGAAAAACTAAAGCTAAAAATCCTGGTTCTGTGGGAACCCATTCAAGTGACTTATATTCTCCCTACTTAAGAAAAAACACCTGAGGCCTCACATGTTGTTTACATTATGGGATTTCAATTGACAACTCAGCAGCACTCTCTTAAAACCCCTCTTCAAAAAAAAGGACAAAATGCACCTCTTAAATCCATAATATTGTCACTATATGTATGTTTTATATTTCTTTGGCAAATAGCAGGCACAGAACACCTAATGGTCCATGAAAATTAAAATTCAGCAGGATATTTTAACACAGATAAGCAATACAGATGGAAGGGTTCAAAATTGGGAAAAGTATCAAGACTCTCAGGCAGCTGGCTGCAATTCAGCTGGTTTAGAATTTCACAGATTTAATTTGTTTCAATCATAGTCAGATTGACGCTCAAATCCTTCTCACTTACCCTGCCCAGAACTCTGCATTTCTCACCCAAGTTGCATCTGTTGATCAGTACAGTGCATCTGATCTTGGAGATGCCAGTGCAGCTCAGGATTACTGGTAGGGTCTAAGTCAAGCCTTCTCGACACAGCAGTACCATATTCCCAAGTTCAAAATTTGAAAGGCTCTTTTTCAAGGCAGAGAAAAAAAAGGTCTGTGAGTAAGTAGGTGATTGTGTAGAGTGACAGGTGGGTGACTCAGGGAGAAGGTTGACAGTTGAGTGGATGAGGGGTTAGAGTGGCAGGTAAGTAGATGAGGGATAGAGGCTGCTGGGTGCATAAGGAGATAGCAGGAACTGCAAATGCTGGATAATCTGAGATAACAAGGTGTAGAGTTGGATGAACACAGCAGGCTGAGCAGCATCAGAGGAGCAGGAATGCTGGTGTTTTGGGCCTAGACCCGAAACGTCAGCCTTCCTGCTCCTCTGACGCTGTTTGTCCTGCTGTGTTCATCCAGCTTTACACCTTGTTATCCTGGGTCCCTAAGGAGTTGGCATTATTTGAGGATAAGGGGCTTTGGTTGGGAGATCAGTAAGTGATACAGTGGAGTGGCATGTGGGTGAAGGAAATAGAGTAGCACATAAGCGAGTGAGAGAATAAAGTGATAGCTGGTGAGGAGATAGTCTGGTAGATGGCTGGATGTGGAGTGTGTGACTGGTAAGATGATATGGAATTAGAATGACAGCTGGGAACATAAGGGGCCTAGGGTGGGTTGGAGGGTTCAGGGCATGGAAATACAGAGTGATGAGGGATTGTCAGGCACATTGGAATGTCAGATCGGGGTAGTTTGTTCTGAAGAAAGTTGGGTCGGGGTAAGTTGGGTTGCAGGCATGACTGCTAGGCTGATTAGTCAGTAGGGGAGCTGGATCAGTAGGAAGCAGTGAACCTGTTAGGTAACCACACACGCTGTGAAGTTAACTCTCTACTGAGACATTAACTCAGACCTCTAGCTTTTCCATTGAAGCTTAGTGCAGCCTCTTGCATAATCCGCCCTCGTAAATATCTAAGCCACTATCTTCAGGTGGAGTATTTAAAAAAAACCTTAAAGTTATTATCAGGTAAATTTTATAGGTTTTCAATATTTTGATTTTTATTGGCCTTTCATGCGCTCAAGGTTTGAGGAACAAGCAATTGTGTGTAATAATCTGTGTGGTGCAGCTTGATTTATTTTTAAACTTTTCATAAAGGAAATTTTAGAAAAGCTGCATTTATTGCCCACCTTCAGCTGGGTCAGTGGTAAGTCAGGGGGAGGATTTGTTATGTAGTTACCTTGGAGTTAGAACAACTTTTAATACATGTAACGTCTCCTGGGTAAATATTCAAGTAAGTGAGTCAGAACGCTCTGAAGTCTGCAAATAACTTATTGCAGATTTTTCTGAGCACTCCAGGTAAACTAATTTCACATTGGTAGTTTAAACCTCCCAGGCAATTGCTGGGTATTCAGTGTGCAGGACTTCCAAAAGGACTCAAAGAATCTGTTAGAGCGCATAACTACAAGAACTGTGTTCATGTCTTAAAATCTAGGCTCTGAAGCTGAAGCAAGGTGAGGACAGCTCCAAAGAGAAGGGAGTACTTTTACAGCACTACTAATGGGCCAAGAGGAACAGGAACACCCTCAGGAGTTCCCTGTTTACAACTCTCCCATCACAGGCTGGCAGCCGCACATCCCTGGAATCAGGGGTGGAACCCTCAAGGAAGAAAGTATACCCAATGGGATTGACAACTTGACATCTGCCCTATGTCAGGAATCTGGGATTAGAATATCAAGTAACTGGGCCCCATCACTGGATTGGAACACAACCACCCATCACCCCACGACAGAGGATCACACCTATTGGCTCTGACAGCCTACTCAAGACTTTTCACTGCTTATCAATTAAATTGCCCTCCAGGCAGTGAACCTGTTAGGGAACCATGCACGCTGTGACGTTAACTCTCTACTGAGACATTAACTCAGACCTCTAGCTTTTCCATTGAAGATTAGCGCAGCCTCTTACACAATCTGCCCTCATAAATATCTAAGCCACCATCTTCAGGTGGAGATTTTTTAAAAAAACCTTGAAAGGCGTTATCAGGTTAATTTTATAGGTTTTCAGTATTTTGATTTCTATCTGCCTTTCATGTGCTCAAGGTTCGAGTAACAAGTAACTATGCGGAATAATCCGTGTAGTGTGGCTTGATGTATTTTTAAACTTTTCATAAAGGCAATTTTAGAAAAGCTGCATTTATTGCCCATCTTCAGTTGCTTTGAAAACATTTCTTGTGAACATTGTGAACTCCTTGTCATGACGATACATAATGACAGTGGGTCCAGAATTCCATGAGACCAAGCTGGCAACAAAGAGATGGCAATTTTCCAAATCAGGAGGAGAAGCTGCTTAACATCGGTGCTTCTCTGTGCAGTCGATATCAAACAGAAGGGAAATGTTAACAAAGTAATTGTCGTGCATGCTTCAATGTATCCAGCACATAATGTGAGCTGAGCAAATAGTAAAATTACTGAACTACTAACAATATGATGGCAAGGTAGTCTGCTTTGTTGGTGCTATCTTTTTGTGGATAAACACTGAGCAGGATATGATAGAAACTTCTCCACTCTTCTTTGAAAACTGGGATGGGATGGTTTCCATTCTTTGGAGATGGGTTAACTCAATTACATTTTTTGTATCTAGGAATGAAAAGTTGCATTGACAATACTGTAAAGGTCTATACATACCAAGACATATCTTTAAATTAGCTCCAAACATTTCACGGGATGGTACGGTGGCTCAGTGCTTAGCACTGATACCTCACGGTACCAGCGACTGAGTTTGATTCCACCCTCGGGTGACTGTCTATGTGGAGTTTGCACATTCTCCCCCATGTCTGCGTGGGTTTCCTTTGGGTGATCCGGTTCCCTCTCACAGTCCAAAGATGTGCAGATTAGGTGCAGTGGCCATGCTAAATTGCCCATAGTGTCGCGGAACGTCCAGGCTAGGTAGATTAGCCATAGGAAATGCAAGGCTATAGGCTGGGGGTAAGTCTGGTTAGGATACTCTTCAGAGGGTCGGTGTGAACTCAATGGGCCAAATGGCCTGATCCCACACTGTATGGATTCAATAATTCAGCCGTAATGGGAACTGCAGATGCTGGAGAACCCAAGATAATAAAATGTGAGGCTGGATGAACACAGCAGGCCCAGCAGCATGTCAGGAGCACAAAAGCTGACGTTCCAGGCCTAGACCCTTCATCAGAGAGAGGGATGGGGTGAGGGTTCTGGAATAAATAGGGAGAGAGGGGGAGGCGGACCAAAGAGGGAGAGAAAAGAAGATAGGTGGAGAGGAGAGTATAGGTGGGGAGGTAGGGAGGGGATAGGTCAGTCTGGGGAAGACGGACAGATCAAGGAGGTGGGATGAGGTTAGTAGGTAGGAGATGGAGGTGCGGCTTGGGGTGGGAGGAAGGGATGGGTGAGAGGAAGAACAGGTTAGGGAGACGGGTACAAGCTGGGCTGGTTTTTGGATGCAATGGGTGGAGGGGAAGAGCTGGGCTGGTTGTGTGGTGCAGTGGGGGGAGGGGATGAACTGGGCTGGTTTTGGGATGCGGTGGGGGAAGGGGAGATTTTGAAGCTGGTGAAGTCCACATTGATACCATTGGGCCGCAGGGTTACCAAGCGGAATATAAGTTGCTGTTCCTGCAACCTTCGGGTGGCATCATTGTGGCACTGCAGGAGGCCCATGATGGACATGTCATCTAAAGAATGGGAGGGGGAGTTGAAATGGTTCGCGACTGGGAGGTGCAGTTGTTTATTGCGAACCGAGCGGAGGTGTTCTGCAAAGCGGTCCCCAAGCCTCCACTTGGTTTCCCCAATGTAGAGGAAGCCACACCGGGTACAATGGATGCAGTATACCACATTGGCAGATGTGCAGGTGAAACTCTGCTTAATATGTAAAGTCATCTTGGGGCCTGGGATAGGGGTGAGGGAGGAGGTGTGGGGGCAAGTGTAGCATTTCCTGCGGTTGCAGGGGATGGTGCTGGGTGTGGTGGGGTTGGAGGGCAGTGTGGAATGAACAAGGGAGTCACGGAGAGAGTGGTCTCTCCGGAAAGCAGACAAGGGTGGGGATGGAAGAATGTCTTGGGTGGTGGGGTCGGATTGTAGATGGCGGAAGTGTCGGAGGATGATGCGTTGTGTCCGGAGGTTGGTGGGGTTGTGTGTGAGAACGAGGGGGATCCTCTTTGGGCTGATTCAGCCAGTTTTTTTTTCCTCTAGGTAATATTGGAGATGTAACAAGCAGCAGAAGTGATGAGGGAATGAAGGGGATCTTGTCAGGATTGTGGTTATTCATTACTTCAGAGTTCCTCCTTAGTTGTGTAATTTCCTTGAGGCAATAAATGGTGCACGGTCGCTGTTTGGAAATATTAGCAAAATTAGCAGTATGCAAACATTTTCAACACATTATTGAAATTACTCAACTACCGAGGAACTCTGAAGTAATGAATACACATATTTCTGAAAAAAATCCCTTCATTCCCTCTTCAATTCTGCTGGTTGTTACATCTCCAATATTGAGACATTATTCAAATGTCAGCATCAGAGAAAGTACATTGAAGACAAATAACCAAATAGATTGGTCAAATTAATTGAAAAGTTAAGCAAAAACCAGGCAGCGCACATTGTGGGCAACCATGTAGCAAGCATCAGTTTATTACCCACACTCAACACAGAAATTACTTCTAGTTTGCTGTGAAAGAGAAATATTAATGTGTATAAAATGGCATGCACTTGGCAAATAAACAGTTATTTTAGAGGACAATTAGAATGGGAGCCTGTCAAGTAACTGATTAACTACTTGCATGTTCTCTAGGCACCTAATGGTAGCAAGTCCTTATTTCTTGGTAGGCTGGAAACAACCAAAGGAAGAATTTGTATTTATATGACACCATGCATTCTCTTAGGAGTCTCGAACCATTTTGCAGCTAACGAAGTGCACCTACATTACAGCCACTGTTGTAATGTAAAATAAATTGGACAAGTTCTTTTACCTTCTCTTGGGATGTGGGCATCACTGGCAGGGCCAGCATTTATTGTCCATCCCCAGTTGTCCTTGAGAAGTTAGTAACGAGCTGCCTTCATTAACCATTGCTGCCCATGTGCTGTCAAGAAGGGAATTCCAGGATTTTGACCCTGTAACACTGAAGGAATGGCAACATATTTCAATGTCTGGATGGTGAGTGGCTTGGAGGGGAAATTGAAGGTGGTGATGTCCCATTGATCAGCTGTTCTTGTCCTTCTAGATGAAAGTGGTTTTGGGTTTGGAAGGTGCAGTCAAAGGATCTTTGGTGAATTTGTGCATTGCATCCTGTAGATAGTGCGTATAGCTACAACTGAATGTTGATGTTGGAGAAAGTGGATGTAGTGCCGATCAAGTGACTGCTTTGCCCTGGATGGTGTCAAACTTCTTGAGTATTTCTGGAGCCAAGTGGGAAGTATTCCATCACAGTCCTGACTTGTGTCTTCAAGGTTGTGGGTAGGCTTTAGGGAGTGACTCATCACAATATTGCCTCTGACCTGCTCTTGTAGCTACTTTATTTATATAGCAAGCCCATTTGAGTCTCTGGTCAATAGAAATCCCCAGAAGATTGTTAGTGGAGGATTCAGTGATGATAACCCCATTGAATGCCAAGGGACGGTGGTTAGGCCATCTCCTTGATGGAGATGGTCATTTGTCTGCCAATTACCAGCCCAAGCCTATTAGATTTAAACAAAGGCTGCTTCAGTTTCTAAAGAGTCATGAACGGTACTGAACATTGCGTAATTAGTTATAATTTCTGTTCAATTTCTAAGAGAAAAGCAAAGAACAAGCTCGCACACATTTATCGATTATCTAATTTGACTGAAAAAGCATGATTGCTAGGCATTATTTTAACAGTCCAGGGTGTCACGTCACCCTCCTGCATTTCCACCCTTGTTGCCAGAATTGATTTGGGAAAAAAAACCCTTTCTTCAGAAACAATAGAGATGAAAGAACTTTTTAAAAAAAACACACGTTGCTGGATGTCTCCCTGAACAAGTGAATGCTTTAAATTAATTCCCTATTGTTTAGGTTCTTGAAAAGCACTTCATCCAACATTTTGGATACCTCTAATCTTTCGACTGAATATTGGGTTGACCCCAAAAATGCCTTATTAACTAGCTTGTGCTTATAGTACATAAGCAAACTGCATAGTTGTTTTTCATTTCATTGAAAGACCAATGTAACTAAAACACTAATAGATCTGCATTTATAGATATTGATATTAAAATATTCTGTAAGGCAAAAACTCACATGCCTATTGCTTAGTGATGGATTATGTTGGATTAAACAGTACATTTGCTACAATTTGCTTTTATTTTCTTGTAGAATGAAATACTAAAGAGAAAAAAGATCCACAATCACAAACTAAACTTTATAATTTGTGCCAATCAGTGATTTTTAGCCCTTTAATCTTAGAATCCATTTTTCTTCCCTCCCGTGTCAGAAAGTTATGACTCACTCCATGCACTAGGGAGCGTTTCCTACAACAATTCCCAATTTATCATTTTACTTTAAAGAACATGTCATTAATGAATAACATTAATGAGCATCAAGTTACATTAGGTATTATGGATTCATTCTGCAGAAACTAGGTATGGACTAGCAGAACAGAAGCAGAACATACCATGAGCATGCAACAGCTCATGAGTACCTGTGAAATATTGCAGGTCATCAAAGATGATATTTCATTTTGTTCCATTTCCCAGGGTTGCCTAGATTCAGGAACAAGAATAAGAGAAGTTGTTTTCTAGCTCACTGCATAATCCAAACTTCTCCAATATCTAACCAAAAATTTATTTTGGACCTTTCCCCTACAATATATCATGAATTTCATTCAGGCAGACAAGTAGAGTATCCAAAATGACTTAATATTTTATGACCACAGATTAACTGTGCATGGTAATTGTTTGAAAGCAATCAGAGAGTACTTTACCCCTGTTGAAGAAATTTTTTTTTGCTTCAACTTTTGAAATGCAATAAATCAAACTCATCCCAAAGGATACGTGACAAAGATCAATTATTAGCATTGAACCAGAGATCAGCCAAGAAGTCACTGAATGGCAGCATAGGATCTGGAGGCGAAATGATCTATACTCATTCTTCTGATCTGGCAGTCCACTGTTTCAAAAATGATCATGGCTATTTGTTTAGAGCAAAGGGTTTTCAAATTGCCAAAGCAGTAATAAAAGTTGAGTGTGCAATTTCCTGCCCCTGAAATTCATAGGCAGGACAAATTTAGGTGGGAAAGTAAGCTGTGAGAAAGATGATAATGAATCAGCAAATGGATCCAGACCTGTTATTTGATTGGGCTTAAACATGGCTGATGATTATAGTACAAGTAGGTCCAAAATTGTCCATTTAGTGAGCTGAATACAAAATCAGATTTTTTTGCAAGTAACCAAAGAAATTTTATGGTCTTTGTACATGAATCGAAGGAAGTTAGCTCACAGCCTGGTAGATAATTAAGAAGGAAAACAATATCTTAGAATTTATTGCAAAGGCTCTGGAATATAAGAATAATTAATTTGAGTGTGGAATTCTGGTTTCCTAACTTAAATGATGCGCTTGCCTCAGTGACAATGATAGTACATGAATGACTGTAGATACCTTTCTCTATTAGACAACGATAAGTAATTATAAAGCCTGACAGGCACTACTCTGCAACAAGGGGCAAGGCAAGGAGACAGGTTTCCATAAACTGCCGTAGTTGGTATGAAACTTCACCCATGCTACCAGTGACATTCTGCACTATGCTGTAGCCAGCTGACAGGCAGATTTGCAACACAGGCTCACTGGATTGATTACTGTTATGAGAAAGCCATACTATGAAGGGTGATTGGGTAGAACATACAACATAGAACATAGAACAGTACAGCACAGAACGGGTCCTTCAGCCCACGATGTTGTGCCGACCATTGATCCTCATGTATGCACCCTCAAATTTCTGTGACCATATGCATGTCTAGTAGTCTCTTAAATGACCCCAATGACCTTGCTTCCACAACTACTGCTGGCAACGCAGCATCGTGGTAAACCTCCTCTGAACCCTCTCCAAAGCATCCACATCTTTCCGATAATAGGGCGACCAGAACTGGACGCAGTATTCCAAGTGCGGTCTAACCAAAGTTTTATGGAGCTGCAACAAGATCTCACGACTCTTCAACTCAATCCCCCTGTTAATGAAAGCCAAAACACCATATGCTTTCTTAACAACCCTGTCCTCTTGGGTGGCCATTTTAAGGGATCTATGTATCTGCACACCAAGATCCCTCTGTTCCTCCACACTGCCAAGAATCCTATCCTTAATCCTGTACTCAGCTTTCAAATTCGACCTTCCAAAATGCATCACCTCGCATTTATCCAGGTTGAACTCCATCTGCCACCTCTCAGCCCGTCTCTGCATCCTGTCAATGTCCCACTGCAGCCTACAACAGCTCTCTATACAGTCAACGACACCTCCAACCTTTGTGTCGTCTGCAAACTTGCTGACCCATCCTTCAATCCCCTCATCCAAGTCATTAATAAAAATTACAAACAGTAGAGGCCCAAGGACAGAGCCCTGTGGAACCCCACTCACCACTGACTTCCAGGCAGAATATTTTCCTTCTACTACCACTCGCTGTCTTCTGTTGGCCAGCCAATTCTGTATCCAGACAGCTAAGTTCCCCTGTATCCCATTCCTCCTGACCTTCTGAATGAGCCTACCATGGGGAACCTTATCAAATGCCTTACTGAACTCCATATACACCACATCCACAGCTCGACCCTCATCAACTTTTCTAGTCACATCCTCAAAGAACTCGATAAGGTTTGTGAGGCATGACCTGCCCCTCACAAAACCGTGTTGACTGCATTTAATCAAGCCATGCTCTTCCAGATGGCCATAAATCCTATCCCTCAGAATCCTTTCTAACACCTTGCAGACGACAGACGTGAGACTTACTAGACTGTAATTGCCAGGGGTTTCCCTATTTCCTTTCTTGAAGAGAGGAATTACATTTGCCTCTCTCCAGTCCTCAGGTACGACTCCAGTAGAGAGAGGATGCAAAGATCCTCGCAAGTGGCGAAGCAATTGCATTTCTCGCTTCCCAAAGCATCCGAGGATAAATCTGGTCCGGGCCTGGCGACTTGTCAATCTTAATATTTGACAAAATTTTCAGCACATCAGCTTCCTCTATCTCTATCCATTCTAGCATGCACACCTGCTCTTCAAAGGTTTCATTCACTACAAAGTTTGTTTCTTTCGTAAAGACAGAAGCAAAAAACTCATTTAGGGCTTCCCCTACCTCCTCAGACTCCACACACAAGTTCCCTATGCTATCCCTGATCGGCCCTACTCTTTCTTTGACCAATCTCTTATTCCTCACATAAGTGTAAAATGCCTTTGTGTTTTCCGTGATTCCTTCTGCCAAGCCTTTCTCGTGCCCCTTCCTGGCTCTCCTCAGACCATTTTTGAGCTCCTTCCTTGCCTGCGTGTAATCCTCTCTAGCTGAGCTTGACCCTAGATTCCTCCACGTTATGTAAGCTACCTTCTTCCTTTTCACGAGAAGCTCCACCGCTCTCGTCATCCAAGGTTCCTTTATCTTACCCCTTCTTGCCTGTCTCAGAGGGACATATTTACTCATCACTCGCAATAACTGTTCCTTAAACAGTCTCCACATGTCTATAGTGCCCTTACCATGGAACAATTGCTCCCAGTCCATGCTTCCTGGCTCATGTCTAATCGCGTCATAGTTTCCTCTTCCCCAATTAAATATCCTCCCACTTAGCCTGATCCTCTCCTTCTCCATAGCTATGTAGAATGTGAGGCAGTTATGGTCACTATCACCAAAATGCTCTCCCACCACAAGATCTGATACCTGCCCCGGCTCGTTTCTGAGCACCAAGTCTAGAATGGCCTCTCCCCTCATCGGCCTGTCAACGTACTGAGTTAGGAAACCCTCCTGAACACACCTTACAAAAACAGCTCCATTCAAATCTTCTGATCGAAGGAGGTTCCAATCAATATTAGGAAAGTTAAAGTCACCCATTACAACAACCCTACTACGTCCACACTTTTCCAAAATCTGCCGACCTATGCTTTCTTCAATCTCCCTGCTGCTATTGGGGGGCCTGTAGTAAACCCCTAACGAGGTGACTACTCCCTTGCTGTTCCTAATTTCCACCCATACTGACTCGGTAGGCAGATCTTCCTCGACAATGGAAGCTTCTGCAGCTGTGATACCCTCTCTGATTACTAGTGCTACACCCCCTCCTCTTTCTCACCCCTCCCTATTCTTTTTAAATGTTCTAAACCCTGGAACATCCAGCAACCATTCCTGCCCCTGAGAAACCCATGTCTCTGTTATGGCCACAACATCATAGCACCAGGTACTGATCCATGATCTAAGTTCATCACTTTTAATCCTGATACTCCTTGCGTTAAAGCAAACACACTTTAACTGATCCCTTGGTTCCTTCCCAGGAAAATCCTTCCCACTAGCTGGTCTACCTCTTGCTACTGCCTCACCTGCATCAACTCTCACCTCCGGTATACAGCTCAGGTTCCCACCCCCCTGCCATACTAGTTTAAACCCTCTGGAACTACTCCAGCAAACCTTCCACCCGGGATATTGGTCCCCTTCCAGTTTAGATGTAACCCATCCTCCTTGTACAGGTCCCACCTTCCCCAGAAGGCATCCCAATTATCTACATATCTGAAGCCCTCCCTCCTACACCAGCTGCGCAGCCACGTGTTAAGCTGCGCCTGCTCTCTGTGCCTCACCTCGTTATCTTGTGGCACCAGTAGTAAACTAGAGAACACTACTCTGTTCGTCCTGCTTTGCAGCTTCCATCCTAACTCCCTGAAATCACTTTTTATATCCTCAATCCTTTTTCTGGCTATATCATTAGTGCCAATATGTAACACGATTTCTGGCTGTTCGCCCTCCCCTTTTAGAACCTTATACACCCGATCGGAGACGTCCCGGACCCTGGCACCAGGGAGGCAACATACCTTCCGGGAATCCTGATCCTGACCACAAAATCTCCTGTCGATTCCCCTAACTATAGAGTCCCCTACCACGAGTACTTTTCTATTCTGCCCTCTTCCCTTCGTTGCCACAGTGTCAGGCTCAGCGCCTTATTAAACCAATTTTAAAAGCAGACTGATCAAAATTTGAAAAATCCTCAGCCTAAATGCCTTGTAATCTCAAATTCTCCAGCATTTGAAGTTCCTACTATCCTTGAAGAACTCTATGCTGGGATATGCTCAATGTTCTGGAACCAATATCAGGGAATTCCTACAGTGTGGAAACAGGCTTTTCGGCCCGACAAGTCCACACCAAACCTCACAGCATCCCAGCCAGACCTTTAACCCTTCTAATGTACCCCTTCCTGAATACAACAAGCAATTTAGCATAGCCAGTCCACCTAACCTGCACATCTTTGGACTGTGGGAGGAAACCCACGCAAACATGGGGAGAATGTGCAAACTCCACACAAGCAGTCGTCCAAGGGTAGAATCGAACCCGGGTCAGAGTGCTGTGAGGCAGCAGTGCTAAACACTGAGCCACCATGCCACTAAAATGCTTTCTCTCAGTACTTTCACCCAACTTTCTCTAAATATGCTTGTTCCAAGGTAAACATTAATCTCTCCTTTTCTGCATGTTTAGCACTTGCTCTGAATGTTATCGCCTCATCCCTGGTACATGCTGCACCTTCCCCCCAACACCCTCCCTGAATATTCACACAGGGCATCAGAAGTCAAAGAAAAATCACCTGCCAACGCTACCTCAATACAAACAGCATTTCAGAAAAAAAGCTGTCAAAGTATTCACTAGTTTTGAATTTGATGATGATGACTTGGATGCATTGAACGATAGATTTTGAGAACACTGAGCCAGGAAAGGTTATGATATAGGCAAGGCATGTTTTTCAACTGAGTGCAAGAGCAATCAAACAGGTGTGCATGTGGCTGCTTTATTTTTCTCAAGTCGAGGCCTGTGAGTTTAATCAGATTACTGACTCACTGATGTGGGACACAATTGCAAATGACCAAGTCAGTGGCTTATTACGCCGAAAGCCAATTCCCACATTAGCCAGACCAATAGATATTTGCACATCTCACAAAATGAGCCAGAGTTAAATAAAAATACTACATCAAGATGCAGAAATGTCTGTCCACAAAGTGCACTCTTGCTGTCAGAACTCTACATGCTTTTCAGCACCTGAGACATGTTCTGCTCAGGGCCTGGCACAAGATCTGTCTTTCCCTGGCATTTTTGCACTTTGATGTTTCAACTAGAACCTAATGTCTCACAGTGCTGTTGTCTTGCCTGGTTGTTTATCACAGGCATAAGCCAGGCAGCTTAGCATTGTTATTACCAGCAGTCAGTCAAGGGCTGGTCAGCAGCTGTGGCAACAAATGCATTTGTTTCAAACAAATGGTCACATCTCAAATTCTCAGGGAAACAGTTCTCAGTCAGGGCAAGGGAGACAGGATTCAGTCAGGAGATCCTGACACAGCATTTCCAAGGAATCATTCGATATCAGCCCAGGGACTTTGACACTGTCAGTCAGCCATTTGGGGCTAATCTGGATCAGGGAATCTGTATCACTACAGTACAGCGAAGTGGCCACACTCACCACTAATTACACTCTCAAAATGCTCCAGTAGACTTGTCGAGCCTGAATTATGAGCATCAATCCAAGCTGACCCTGTCCATTCCTGCCACTGGGGGTCATTTTGATGAAATTCTCAAAAGGTGTTCGGGAGTTTGGGAGGTTCAAGTCCATAGCTCTCTGAAATAGCAACACAAGTGGATAAGACGGTGAAGAATTTCACTTTCATGGTACGCAGCATCGGGATATGGTCAACTTGGATATCTGGCTCGTCAGTGGGAGGAGATTTTGTTTTCAAATATGTCAGAGCATGCATTGTTCCTACAAGAACAGCTATGGTTTCAACCATGAAATGGCCACAAATCGACTTATAATTCTGAAATTTAGAAGGATGGCAATGTATCTCAATGAAATGTAAAATTTTTTGAACTGCTTGTCAGGCTAAATGCTGTGAAGTTGTTTATCCTAGCTGGAGTCTCTAGAACTATGTTTGTTATATTAAGACAAGGGGTCAATCGTTCAGCATTGAAAGTAGGAGAAATCACTCCACTCAGAGGATTGGAAATCTTTATAAATGGCCCACCCAGAGCCTGGAGCATGGAGGCTCAGTCAACAGCAGATTCAATGCAAAAATCAATGGATTTCTGGAACACTAAGGGATTAGAGGGATATAAGAATAAGGTGGGAAAGTGAAATTGATGTTGAAGCTCAACCTTAATTATAAAGTTCGATGGGGATAGAATGGCCCTCCTCCTGTTTCTATTTATTGCATTTTTATGTTGCAATCTGCCAGCAGAATACATACATCACTTTGAAATTGAAAAACAAATAAGTGTTGATACAGTTTGGAGAATTTCTGAGAAACAAAAGCTTCTGTTCTACTTTCCTGCAACTGCTAATCAAAAAGCCCTCCATATGACACGCCACAAAACAAACTAATAGGAGATGAACACCACCAATATAATGGTGTGAGATGTGCTCGAGGCAACTGAAATGGATTTTTTACTGTAGGACAAACTGGCACAGTAGGAAGTTGTTATGTGTGAATTAGCATGACAAGTACGGGAGAAACAGAGTAAAGGTGACTTTGAAAAGACCTTTTCCTTGTTCTAGAACTTGCTAAACTTTGTTCTCAATAACAATAAACTTCAAGGAGAAGTGTAATTTGTTGTAAAAAGGTATGCTGCTGCAAGTCTCTTTTTAAATGATTCGAGGTATAGCATAAAAGAGAAAATTGGCAGGTGAAGTCAAAGCTAAATCAAGGTATCTAAACAAAATCTGAAATTAAACAGCAAACAAATTTAACAGCATGAAAATAAATCACTGTGCAAAGCTTTCCCTCACTACCCAGGACATGAAAAGAAACGGTCAAATCTCTTTTCCAGTCACAAACTAACAAGGAGAACTCAGACCTGCTTGAAATGTGACAGCTTGTGAATCATTCACATTTATTAGACAGTTCAGAAGTAGACACCTCAGCTTAAAAACCACAAGACACGCTAAGAAATCAATTCAATTTAGAGAAGCAGGGAAGAGCTAATGGCAGAGATAGCAGGAACTGCAGACGCTGGAGAATCTGAGATAACAAGGTGTAGAGCTGAATGAACACAGCAGGCCAAGCAACATCAAAGGAGCAGGAAGGCTGACATTTTGGGCCTAGACCCTTCTTCAGAAAATCTCCTTCCTGCTCCTCTGGTGCTGTTTGGCCTGCTGTGATCATGCAGCTCCACACCTTGTTATCTCAGGAGCTAATGGCACTCTGTTTGTTTACAGAGGCTATCAAAGTCCTGTCAAACAATGCTCACACAGAAAGCTCAAAAACACTAAAAGGAGAAGATACATAGGCACCAAAAGCTTGCACAGGGATTATAATGTCTCATTAAGCTTTGGCTATCAAAGTTTAATAAAGACAGCACACCAACTTCATTCAAAGATTTTACAGTCCATCCAGCACTGACAAGGCTGTCAATTGTCTGGGTGCCAGGAGAGGTGAGACACATCCATGACTAACAACACTTAAAGCTGTCCTGCACTCCCTTTGATATCGCTGCTTGAAAGTTCCCATGCAAAGTGCACATCATCTTGAATTGGAACTGCAATAACCATTGTCTTACTGCTGCTAGGTCAAAATCCAGGAATTCCACCCCTAACTGCATGGTAGATGCACTTACATCAAAAAGACGACAAAGGGTCATCTCATCAGAGACTTCAGAGCAGCAATTTATAAAGGACAATAAATGCTGGACTTCCAACATCCCGAGAATGAATAAAACTCAGTTCATTCAGTTAATGTATCTGTGGGCTTTCTGCCAGACTCATCACACATGTCATTAGCTGCTAATGCTAATCACCCACTTTCATTCTTCCGATTTGCTGCAATGGTCCAAACACTGTTGTTATAATGGACTGCTGTAAAATAAAGGTATTTTGTCTACTGCCACATTAAAGACTACAGACCTGTCTGTTTCCCTGCCAGTGATTGCATGTTAGTTTGATGTTGAAGGTTTTTGGTTTCGGTCTAAGGCATCGCACAGCTCACAAAGAAATGTGTGGGCACTTACTGGTACTCTGCAGCATGGGGAAGGCTGTATTCCTCACAAAGTCAAATATTCAATCTGCCTGCTGCTCACTGTCAATAGAGAACCAAGTGTATCCAACTTTCTTGAAATTTGGACTCTCAGGATTTTCCCTTACAAAGCAAGTGGCATGTTAAACTGTGAGACATGGCTAATGTCTTTAACTTCAGCATGAAAGGAGATAGACACATTAAAAACTTCATGGCCATGGTCACTTTCACATCTGCTGACAATGTTGCGCTTTCCCTGCCCAGATGTTGAATTCGTAGCTGGAGCATAGAGTAGATTTATTTAAGGACAGCCTAACACTTAGCACCTGATTCTTTCTTGACATTTGGGTAGAACAGTTGTTCTTAAATTCCCTGGAAAGATGTGGCTAATATCTGAGACCAACAGAGGGCAACAAAAAAGGAAATAAGGAGGGAGAAGATTAAATATGAGGGTAAGCTAGCCAGTAATATAAAGGAGGACTATAAGAGTTTCTTTACATATATAAAAGGCAAAAGAGAGGCAAAAATGAACAGTGGGCTGCTGGAAAATGATGCTGGAGACATAGTAATGGGCAACAAGGAAATGGCTGAGGAACTGAATAATTACTTTGCATCAGTCTCCACAGTGGAAGACATGAGTAACATCCCAAAAATTTGAGAGTCGGCGGCAGGGCTGAGGATGGTGGCCATCACCAAAGAGAAGTGCTAGAAAAACTGAATGGCGTAAAGGTAGATAAATTGCCAGGATCAGATGAATTACATCCCAGAGTTCGTGAGGAGATAGCTGACGAGATAGTGGAGGCATCAGTGGTGATGTTTCAGGAATTGCTGGTTTTCTCAGAGGACTGGAAAATCGCTCACGTGGCACCACTATTAAAAAGGGAATAAGACAACAGACTGAAAATTACAGGCGAATAGCCTAACCTCGGTCATGGCTAACATTTTAGAGACCATTGTGATGGATGATATTTCTGATTGCTTGAAAGTGCATGATAAAATAAAACAAAGTCATTATGACTTCATCAAGGGGAGGCCATGCCTGACAGGTATGTTAGAAGTCTTTGAGGAAATAATGAGCAGTTTAGAGAAAGGATAGCCAATAGATGTTATCTACCTGGACTTCAAAAAGGCCTGTGACAAGGTAGTACACTGGAGGCTGCAGAGTAAGATAAGGCCCCTGGTGTTAGAAGCCCGGTGCTAGCATAGGTAGAAGATTGGCTGTCTGGCAGAAAGCAGAGTGTGTACTCAGAAGGGTCTTTCTCTGGATGGCAGCCGGTGAAAAGTAGTGTTCCACAAGGGTCGATGTTAGGACCACAACATTTCACTTTATACGTTAATGATCTGTACGAAGGACCTGAGGGCAGTGTGGCTAAGTTTGCAGAAGATACAAAGATAGGTAGAGGAGCAGATAGTATTGAGGTTGTAGGGAGGCTGCAGAAAGATTTGGGCAGGTTAGGGGAGTGGGTAAAGAAGTGGAAGATGGAATACAACATGGGAAATTGTGAGCTCATGCATTTTAATAGGAAGAAATGACATAGCCTATTTTCTAAATGGAGAGAAAATTCAGAAGTTTGAAGCGCAAAGAGACTTGGGAGTTCTCGTCCAGGATTCTTTCAAGGTAAACATACAGGTTAAGTCAGTAGTTCAGAAGGCAAAAGCAAATTTGTCATTTATTTTCAGAGGGCTTGAATATAAAAGCAGGTATGTACCTCTGAGGTCAGGCTACATTTGGAATATTGTGCACATTTTGGGCCCCATATCTCAGGAAGGATGCACTGGCCCTAGAGCAGGTTCAGAAGAGGTTCATGAGAATAGTCCAAGGAATGAAAAGTTTAACATGTGAGGAATATTTGATTCCTAGGTCTATACCTAATGGAGTTTAGAAGGATGAGAGGGGATCTAATTGAAACTCACAGAATACTGAATGGCCTGGACAGAGTGGATGTTGGGATATTCCCATTGGTGTGAGAGATTAGGACCCAAGGGCACAGACTGAGAGTAAAGGGAAAATCTTTTCGAACAGAGATAAGGAGAAACGTCTTCAGCTACAGAGTGGTGAATCAGTGGAATTTGCTGCTGCAGAGGCCAGGTCATTGAGCATATTTAAAACAGAGATAGGTAGGTTCTTGATTGTCAAGGTAATCAAGGTTACAGGGAGAAAGTGGGAGAATGGATTTGAGAAACTTATCGGCCATGATTGAATGGCAGAACAGACCCATTGGGCTGAATGGCCTTATTTCTGCTCCTATGTCTTCTGGTCTTATGGTCTCTTCTCCTACTCCTCCCTCCAAACCCTTTCTTCATCTCTTCCATCAGATTCTTGTTCTGTGTGCCCTCTGTTCATTCTCTATCAGGGTTACAGATATTTTCATCCAAATACCAACCAGCTGGTGTTATTGGTTTGGTGCTTACCCCCTCATCTGTGAATAACAACGTTTGGGCATTTGAGGCCAATTTGGAGCTAACAGGCTAACACCTCAGCACAATTCAGTGAGCAGGCTGCATTGCTGGAGGTTTCATCTTTCAGATGAAACATTAAACCAAGGCCAAAGGTGCCTGCTGTGGTGAACTCAGAAGATCCCATGTTACTGTGGAAAGAAAGGGAGTGCTGCTCATTTACCTCAATGCTGCACATTCCACTGCTCCTTTAGATTGTTTTTGTACTTTTGTAAGTTGAGATGGTTATATTTTCAACATTCATCCCAGCTTTTGTTGCGGAAAAGCAGTTTTATTAGTGAATTTCATCACCCAAAAACACATTGGCTGAACCCATCCATGAATACTTACTCCACACTAACATTATGATTAAAACAAAATGACTTTTTAAAAAAGCAAACCTTTTGTAACTGCATAGCATGAATAGTATGATTCTGGAAAGTAAAAGTGTACTTTTGATGGGAGCCTTTCAGACTTCATAATAGCTGATGGTTTCATCATGTTTACCTGTTACTTTCTTTCAGATTCCTTACATTCCTAGTTGTTCCGTTGAGCATAGATTGTATAAATTAACACTGTCAGTGATGAGATAATGTTGGGAATGCAGATATACTGGTCAGCTTGCCTCAATAATTCCTTGCCAGTTCAACAAAACACATGCACCTGAATTCCTGATTAATAACCCGTGCTGGGAGTACTGCTTTATAAAATCAACAACCTGTGAGAGTCTCTTTTGGTCTTTGTTCTATCACTAGCTCATCAATCCAAATTGTGTACGGCAGACCATCAGGATCAACTGATGGAACTTCAGCACGAATTAATCTGATCATTGACCCTACAATTTTGAGTAGCTCCTACTTCGTTAACCCTAACAATTATAACTTGTACCACAGTTACTCGGAAACTATTCATTATGTTCCTTCATCACATTATGATCTTTTTCACAGTCTACACATGATTCAACATTAAAGGGTACAAGACAAGTAAATTAATTGAGGTATCCAAGAGTAGAAATTGTTATTGGTGATGGTGTTCTGTCAAGTTGATTTATATTAAATTTCTTATTGCAATGTTTAAGAGTTTAATTTAAATGGTTAGACATGTCCGTTAAAACATCAAAAATAGAAATTAGCAACTTCAAAAGTTTTATTTTAAATACTGAAAAAAAATTATGACAAATAGGGATGTATGCATATTTTTCAAAGTAATAATTTATTCAATGTTGAGGTAGACATATTTTTTGATTAATAAGTGAATCAATATATATAGGGGCAGTTAAGAAAGTAGATGACAGGCCACAATCAGATCAACCATGATCTTATTAAACAATAAAATGGCCCAAAGGGCTCAATACTTATTCTTGTTCCTAAGCCTGTGTTCCTATAATCTACTCAAATAGTTCCTAGATCCTCTGTTTTGATAATGTAAGCCTTTTAGATGATTGTGAATTTCGGTAATTCATAATAAAATGTATCAAATTATTCACCAAAGTTTTTTGTGTAAGCCAGAGCATTAATTCTACTTCTGACTTAGCTGATTCATTACCTCACCTTGACGTAATTCTCCAATTCATTTTTTTGCCATTTAAGAGACCACAGTTCTCTGTTTTGTATCACTGCACTGTGCGCCAGTGTAATTTGGTTTTGTATCTGTGTAATTCATGGTTTTACAGATCACATTATTCTCTGTGAATTTAGTAAGAACTTGTTTTTCATTAGCCTTGATTGTTTAAATTCAAACAGTTCCTGATCATCCTGAATATGCATTGCAGAATAAAGCAATCATTACTGTCCAAAAATAATTACACAGAGTACTGAGACTTTTTTTTAAAAAAGGAGTAACCGTCAGGGCCAAAAGGAATCATCGAGTTACAATCTCACTGCTGCAAAGCCAAACACGGCCAGCAAATGTTTGGGGTAGAGTACTGCTACCAATCCACCTTCCATGACTGGGTCTAAGGGTCTGTTTATTAAATAGTAAGCTACTTTTGAGTATTAAGAAGGGTCACTTATCTTAACCACAAGTTGCAGTTTATTGTACAAAAGCAAAAGTACATTGCCTAGTTGGCACAATAAGTAAGACTAGAAGGAGACTGTCCACTGGAAATTTTGAGTGGAGAGTGCTGTACACAGAAGTTCTTTGCAAGGCTAAATAAAATTCACTGGGTGCCAGGCCACATGTAGCTATTGTGGCCTGGGGGAGATGGGGATCAGTTGTTTTCAAACATGTATGTTGAATATTTTAGTTTGCAGACCCTCTTTATTTGAAGGATCTACTCATAAATCTTTGATTGCATTCTAGCTGCAAGCCATGATCTCTGGGCAAGGAGGAGTTGGGCAGGCCAGATGGTCCTCTTGTGGGCCTGCTCCCTAACTTGGCCAAAATGGCCATTAACAGTTCCAGGCAGCAGAACACAATGGGCCCTATATTGCTTGAGTGGTTGCTCCTCTTTCATGCTCATAATCAGGAGCATGCTGTGTCCATTGGCACAATACAGGTCTCTAGAGACTGATCGGCACCACAGGAACTGGGGTGCATCATCACCCCAGATAATATTATTTTGGTTTTGTGAGTTTCTGTTCATTTTTTTTCTAAATTTTATTAACTGTTTGCTTGAGTGCTAGTTACAGTGCCTATTCAGGAGCTTTTTTAACCATTTGCTGTTCCAAAAGAGTAGGAAGGAGGATTTGGATACTGGATCTTCCTCCAGGATGTGCTGTCACACAGTCTGAGCCATCTGAAGGAAACTCCCTCCATGGCCTTTCAAACAGTGCAGAAGCATTTCCCCCATGGGTTGTTTGCTGCACACTCTCCACTTCTTCAACTTTGTACACTGCTCAGAGACAGCTCAGGGCAACATCTTAGAATCCAACTGTGGAGATACCTCCCTTTCTCGACTGAGGTTCTGGGGTGGAGAGTGTTAATTGAGGCAGTGTTATGCAATAAGAAGTCAGGTAGGTTCATTAGGTGAAACACAGTATTGTTAAAAATAGGAACAGCAGTAGGCCATTTGGTCTTTTGAGCCTGCTCTCCCATTCAATATGATCATTGTTGATCATCCAATTCAGTTCACTGTTCCTGTATACTCCCCTTATCATTTGATCCCTTTAGCCCTAAGAACTATCTTTAACACCATCTTGAAAACACTCAATGCTCTGGGCTCAACCATTTTCTGTGGCAATGAATTCTACAGGCTCACCATTCCCTGTTTGAACAAATCTGTCCTCATTTCAATTCTATTCCATATCCTTGGACTGTGAGCCCTGGTTCTGGTCTCCCCAGGCATCAGGAACATGCTTCCTATATTTATCCTGCTTCCTGTAAGAAATTTATAGGTTTCAGTAAGATTTCCCTAATTCGTCTAAAAAAAATGCCAGTGAATATAGTGCTAACTGATCCGATCTTACTCTGAGGAATCAGTGTGAAAATCCCTCATTGCATTCCCTCAATAGCTGGAACATCTTTCCTCAAGTGAAGAGAATAAAACTGTACACAAGACTCCAGGCTGGTCTCACCAAGGTCCTGAAATTTGTAACAACACATCCCTGCTCCTGTACTTGTATCATCTCAATTTGAAGGCCAACATACTATTTGCCTTCTTCACTGCCTGCTTACTCTCAATGACTGGTATACAAGGACCATCCAGGCCTTGATGAGCCTCCCCTTTCAAAACCTATCACCATTTAGATAATATTTTGCCTTCCTGTTTTTGCTACCAAAGTGTTAACCTCACATTTGTCGATATTATACTTCATCTGCCATGCATTTGCCCACTCATTCAAATTGTCCAAAACACGCAAACATGTCTGCAGCCTCCTCACAACTCACCCTCCCATGCAGCTTTGGGTTGTCTGCAAACTTGCAGATAATATATTCATTCTCTCATTTAAATCATTAGTTTATATTGTGAATAACTCGACCCAAGCACTGATCCTTGTGATACTCCATTAGGTATAACCTGCTATTTAGAGAAAGACGCATTTGTATCTACTCTTTATTTCTTGTCTGTCAACCAGTTGTCTATCCATGTCTGTACACAATCCCAGTCACATGCACTTTAATTACACATGTGAATCGCTAACGTGGAACGTTATTGTAAGCTTTCTGAAAGTCTAAGTAAATCATATCAGCTAGCTTCCGCTTATTAACAATACTGGTTACATTTTTTGGAAAATCCCAGTGCATTTGTCAAACACAATTACCTTTTCACAAATCTGCGTTGACTCTATCCAATCCTGTCACTGGCTTTCAGGTGCTCCGCTATGCATTCTTTAAAAATGGACTCTCGCCTTTTCACCACCACCAATGTCAAGTTAACTGGTCTATCGTGCCCAGATTTCGCTTGACCTCATTTTTTAAATGGAGTGTGCGTGTTACATCAGCTACCTCCCTACTCTATGTCAGATCTGGAGGTGGGAGGAAAGGGGGTAATTTGTCAATTTGTGTCAGAGTGAGGCTGTGTCGGTTCAGTGGGAGTTTGAAAGGCAGTGGTATCATGCAGAACTTATGTTCCAGCAGTGATTTGTCAGGTTCAATGGTGAAGATTGGAGTGGGAGGAGGGCTGGGGGTGGGGGATGGGGGGTAGGGTGATAGATCCAAGTTGCAGGGAGTAAGTGAGTGGTTAGTTTAATAGTTTACCCTGAGGAATCATTCCGATGTGGAGCTACATCGCACAGAATACACTTGTTCAAGAAACAATTGAAGATAGGGAATAAACGTTACCCAGGCCAGTGACACCTACATCCCATAAACAAATTAAAAATCCTTAGTAGCAACCGCAGAGATATTTAATTTCCAGTGGCTGAGATCCATAAATACTGTTGTGTTTTATTCAAATTACATTCTTGATAAAGACTTGTTGCACAATTTGATGGGTTAAGGTTTGACCAAGACGGATCATTAGAAAATTATAGACATGTTTAGGTGTTGAAGTGCAAGGAAGAAAAAGAAGCCTTTTGTCTATTTCCCAACACTCAGAATTCCAAAGCCTTTGAAAATTAAAATTCACTCAGGTATCCAGGATGTATTTTAATCAATGTGCCATAAGGTCAAAGTTAGTTGAAAACACATTTTTAAAAATAAAATCTATATGCATTACAAATTTTACCAAAAAGTTAACTTCTTTTCATAATTGAAATAATTTCAGATTAGCTGAAGTGCACAATTTTTAAGTTGGAATTTAAGGAAGGCTGTGAGCCCTAATCCCTCAGCCAAAACATTAAGCACACTAGCCTTCATTGTTCAGATGTTTGAGTATAAGTGTTAGAAAATCATACTAAGTTTGTACAGGACATTGGTGAGACCTCTTCAGGAGTTCTGTGTCCAGTTCCGGTCACCCTGTTAAGGAACGATATTATTAAATTGGAGACGGTTCAAAAAAGATTTACTAGGATGTTACTGGGAATGCTGAGTTTGAGTTAAAATGAGAGGCTGGATTGGCTAGGGTGTTTTATACTGGAGGGTAGAAGGTTGAAGGGCGGCCTTTTAGAGGTTTATAAATGAGATGTTTGGATTAGGTGAATGGCAGCTGTTTTCCTTGCCCTAGCATGGTGATTTTAAGTGTAGGGGGCATATTTTTAAGATGAGAGGAGAAAGATTTTGAAAAGACATGAGGGGCATTTGCTTTACACAGAGAGTGGTTCGCATGTCGATTGAATTTCCAGACAAAGTGATGGATGTGGGTACAGTGAAATAGTTTAAAAGCCTTTTTGCTAAGTACATGAAGAAGAAATGTTTAGAGGGATATGGGCCAAGTGCAGGCAGGTTGGACTAGTTTAGATTGGGATTATGGTCAGCATGGACTGGTTGGACTCAAGGATCTGTTTCCTTGCTGTATGATTCTGTGACTCAATGACTCTGAAACCGCTCTTCCATGTGAAGAACAGCAGCCCAATTCCCATGAAGAGTAAGCAAGCAGTTAATAGCCCATTCTATTGAGCTGACTGGATTCTTTGGTATTCTCACCAAGATAGCAAGCTGATAAATGCCAACAAAGTGAAAGCAAAGGCTGGGGTTTGATTAAGGGATGAGAAGAAAACCTGGCACCAATAAACCTAGGCAGAACCTTTCCTCAAATGGCCCTCAATTGGCCTACAGACAGATAAACTGCCCAAAGCCACACCGGCCATTAGTGGTAGAGGTCACTGGGAAGGTTGCCTGCTGGACTGTACCCCCTATCCCACTTCCAAACTAACCCCAGGTGGAGGAACCTTAAATCCAGGCCTTTGTCTCTGAGTGTAGACAAAGTTAAAGAACAGAAATTCTCGAGGAGAAGAGTAAAGCAGGAGGTGAGAGATCTTAGAATCAATTTAGAAATAATCATGAAGGAATTGAAGAGGTAAATATGTGTGAAGCATGTTTCAATTGAAGCAGATGTATAATTCAATAGTAGCTCAAAGATGTAATTTCTCAAGAAAACATTAATGAAACCATATTAAAGACTTGCTAATAATTATAGACAGAAGCTTATTATTACTTTAATAGAGTTGTTAACCAATGTTAAAAGCAGCTTAATGCTTTATCTCCCTTCCTTTTGAGGATTTTTTCTGCTACATAAATGTACTTTCAAAACACAAGTTTTATTTGCAAAGAGAGTTTGTAACTGAAAAATAAAAGACACCGTCCTGTTTTGCTCAATAATATTGAATCTATAGATTTCAATTCACTGCATTAAGTCTCTGACTTCAAATTTGAGTTCAGAAGATTGCAGGATCCCCAGAGAAATTATTCAATTTCACCTCTTTCTGGAAAAGCATTTTGGGATGTGCCAAGGTCAAAAAAGCTTCCATATGTTGTAATGACTTTCACTGACCAAAAACTGGCCCTTCCCTCTCTAGGATGTCACTGAATGGCCAGAGTACCTTTATATGATCAAGCCCAGGAGTAAGGCTTCCATACTAGTCGTTCCATGACTTAGATGCGGCTGATTGAAAGATGATGCTGTGATCAGAAAGTATTTGAAAAAGTTTCCCTCTGTTACAAAGACCTCCATAATTATTATTTCTTTGAGATCGTAAGGTTTGAAGAATTGTGAAAAATGGGTTTATGTCAGTTGTTGTGGAAATAATTGGAGTTGTTTTTTTGACAAGAGCTCATTGAACTCTCATGAGAGAATTTTGCTTCTTTGAATAATAAGTCTTCCTGAAACTTACATAAGTGATGATAACCATTTTCTCTGTTTTACTTTGTAGTTTGGAGAGGCTTAGAAACCTCTGGTAAGCGGCTAAGTTAATTTTGGTTCTTGAGTTTTAATATAGAATATAGACTAGTGGTTATACTGAGGTCAGTCAGCCGGACCTCGTTGAATATGAGTCCTCTGATTGAGTCTGTTCATCTTATCCAATCAGGAAGCCCTGGCTGACATGAAAAGGTTGAGTGTCAGGGATACTGACATTCTATTACCTGACTATGTATGAGGTGGTGCTACAGTCAAACTCTGTTCACCTTTAAATAAAGAGTGACTTGATGATGGATACCAGCGTCTGTAGAGTTATTTAAGTGGCAATGAGAGTAAAGTACAATCCTGAAGAAACTTGCTCACAACAATCATCTTTGAGTTGGGGAAACCATTGTTTTTATATTGTAACTTTGTCTGGGAAGCTTGATTTATTCGACACTGCCAATGAAGACTGGGCCAAGCATGTGGAAAGAATGTGTTATTTTTTTCCATGCAAATGACATTGTGGCAGACAAGAAACAATGGGCAATTCTCCAGACGGAATGTGGAGCTGTAGCTTTTTCTGTCATTAGGAGCTTAACTTTCCCTGAGGCATAGATACTAAAACCTTATGAGAATTGACTGATATAGTTAAGGAACGTTATAACCTCAAGCCTGCTGTAATTCTGAGATTAGATTCCCTACAGTGTGGAAACAGGCCCTTTGGCCCAACAAGTCCACATTGTCCCTCAAAGCATCCCACCCAGCCCCTTTCTGCTTTCACCCACACACCCCTGAACACTATGGGCAATTTAACATGGCCAATCCACCTAGCCTGCACATCTTTAGACTGTGGGAGGAAACCGGAGCACTCAGAGGAAACTCATGCAGGCACGGGGAGAACGTACAAACCCCACACAGACAGTCGCCCGAGGGTGGAGTTGAACCCAGGCCCCTGGCACAGTGAGGCTGCAGTCCTAAACACTGAGCCACAGTGCTGCCCTCATGAGATGATATTGCTTTTACTCGGCAATTGAGAACAAGGGGAATCCATATCAGGATTTTCAACTAGGTTAAGATGATTGGCAGAAGTCTTTGAATTTGTTTCAAGCTTTAGTGAGGTGCATAGAGATTAGATTAGATTAGATTCCCTACAGTGTGGAAACAGGCCCTTCGGCCCAACAAGTCCACTCCGCCCCTTGAAGCATCCCACCCAGACCCATCCCCCTAGAACTCACACACCCCTGAACACCACAGGCAACTTTAGCATGGCCAATCCACCTAACATGCACATCTTTGGACTGTGGGAGGAAACCAGAGCACCCAGAGGAAACCCATGCAGACATGGGGAGAATGTGCAAACTCCACACTGACAGTTGCCCAAGGCAGGAATCGAACCCGGGTCCCTGGCACTGTGAGGCTGCAGTGCTAGCCACTGAGCCACCGTGCTGCCCCATCTGGTATGTAGAATTAATGATGAAACTAAGCAAAACTGCCTGCTAGCTGATGCCCAATAGACTTCAAACAGGCACTATAACTGGTTTTATCACTGGAAAATGCAGTAAGGCGAGCACATGAGTTGCAGGATATTCTGATGGAAATTAACATGCTTATCAGTCCGATTGAACTTGGAGAACACCTCTTGAGAGCAAACAATTGCATAGCCTTTCCCAGAACATACCCTGATCATAGTGACCCTGGCCCTTCCCACAGCAAATCCAAAAACAAAGCAAAATCTCATCCAAATGTTTAAAATTTTCCACAGGATCCTGGGTGGCAAATCATTGTAGTTGTTGCTGGTATGTGGACTCGAGGCAGCAAAAGGCTCCCATTGTACTTAAATTGTGTAAGAGAACTGATAGGCTGGTATCCAGTTGAGTCCACACCCTGGCAAGCCCACTTACATGTGGTTTGGAACCGATAAATTGCTTTGCAACGTCAAAATCAGAACCAATCAAGACAAATGACTGGTTAAATGATCACCAAGTTCCAAAAGAGTTTGATACCAAGCTATCATGGTTCTTGTTTGATTATAGGATCACTCCACATGCAACTACACGGATAATATCAGCAGAAAAGAGGAGAAGACTCCGCACTAGGTTCAGGCTGATCTTTCCGGATCTGGAAGGGAAGGTGAAACAACATTAGGAACTCCAATGCTGAACCTGAGACTACACCAAGCAAGAGACAATAGTTGACACAGGGGATGAAGTTTGGTGTAAGAATTATGAAATTAGCCCTGCATAGGTAAGTGGCATGGTTGACACAAAGTCAGACTAGTGACGTACAAAGTTCAGGTAGGTGCAACATTCCTGAATAAGCATGTGGATTATATGAAAGCCACAAATTCGCAAATGGTATGCGAGCAAAACATGCCCCATTCCTTGGAACCTTTGGAAGTGCTGCTGGAACCTAGGGGTTCACCCTCTCTGTCAGAATCAGTAACGGACAGGATGGTAGTAGCAACGTTGATCCCTTTGTCTTCAGAAGAAGGGAATGAAATTCTACTGAGAATGTCCTGGTACAAGAGGCGAGCTCCTGTGTGTTACATAGCACCCATATCTGGGGCAGGGTTGGAAGAACCTGTCCCAGTGCTAAAATCTTCAAGAAGAAGCTCTAAACAAATCTAACCAGCCTATGTTTCCGGACTCGGGGTGGAGGGGGCGGATGCAGAGATTGTAACAAAGTCAGCCAGCAGGACCTCATAGAATATGAGTTCTCTGGTTGGGGGTGTTAATCTGGCCCATTCAGGGAGCCCTGGCAGACATTAAAAAGGAGAGTGTTAGAGAAACTGGCACTCTGGTGCCTGACTCTGTATGAGGCAGTACTAAAGTGAAGTACAGTTCAAGAGTAAATAAAGCGTGACTTGGTGACAGCCTGGGTTCTATCATGAGCAAAAGAACTGAATTCCAGAGGTGAGGTGAGAGTGACAGTGTTGATATCAAGCTGCATTCAATCAAACGTGGCATCAAGGAGCCCTCGCTAAATTGGAATCAAATAGCCAGAAGGGGGCAAATTCTCCACTTATTGGAGTTATATCTGACATATAGGAAGATGATTGTGGTTGTTGGAGGTCACTTCAGCTCCAGGACATCAATGCAGAAGTTTCTCTGGTTAGTGTTTTAGGTCCAACCATCTTCAGTTGCTTCTTCAAAGGCCTTCCCTTCATCATAAGGTCAGAAGGGGGTAATGATTGCACGATATTCATCAATATTCGCAACTCCTCAGATGCTGAAGTAGGAGTGTGATGGAGTACGACCCATTTTCCTGGGTGAGTGCAGCTCTAACAACACTTGAAGTGTGGCACCATCCAGGAGAAAGCAGCCCGCGTTATTAGTACCATATCCACCAGCATCCACCCCTTCCACTATTGATGCTCAGTAGCAGCAATGCATACTATCTACAAGATACACTGCAGAAATTTACCAAAGAACCTCAAACAGCACCTTCCAAACCCATGACTACTTCCATGTAGAAGAACAGGACCAGCTGATACATGGGAACGCCACCACCTTCAAATTCCCTTCCAAGCCACTCACCATCCTGACTTAGAAATGTATTGTCACCCCTTCACAGTTGGGTCAAAATCATATGGAATCCCTTCCTAATGGTGTATTGGATCAACTTAATGCAGGTGGACAACAGAGGTTCAAGAAGGCAGCTCACTATCATCTTCTCAAGGGCAACTAGAGGTGGTCAATAAGTACTAGCCAGCCAACAATATTACATCCCACAAAAGTAAATTAACAATATGGGATACTGGCCTCTATAGAGTTATTTCAGTGGTAAAGTTGCCAAAAATATATTAAACTCAATATAAGCAAGTGAATAATATTATTAAATATTTAAAATTCATTAAGGATGTTTGAATTTCAAATAGCTTTGACTCAGCGTTTATAAGCTGGAGGCTGCATTGCAGATACTATGATACATCAGGGAGGAGGAAAATTACAAAAGCACAATTGTTGGCATAACTCAGCAGGTCCAGCAGCATCTGCAGTGAGAAAATGGATTTAACATTTTGGCTCTAGTGACCCAAAAGTACCTGAAATCTTTGCATAAGGAAGCAGTCTCACCACTTTGGACAAAATTCAGTGTTTTTATCAGGGGCAGGAGTTTGTGGCTGTGAATGTCGCAGTTTAGGGAGCCCAGAGTGAGGGTATTAGCCTCTGCAGTTTTTTGAGAGTTTTGAAGTTTTCTGAGCCTGTTTGGAAAAGAATGGAGGCTGTGGTGTGGATATACAAGTTGACCTTTGCATCATGACACTGGAAGCCATTCAATTTAAAACCCTTATTCAAAAATAGAGAGAGAAAACACAGGAAATTATAAGTTGGTTTGCTTAACATTTGCTATTTGAAAAGAAGAATTGGAGTCGACTGTAAAAGACATAATAGTTGAACATTTAGAAATATATCATATGATCAAAGTTAGATGGCTTCATGAAGGGAAAGTTCATTATAATTCTTTGAGTTGGAAAACAGCATACATAGAGAGAACAAGTACAAGTAATATATTAGATTTCCAAAAGATAAGAAAGATACTGTACATAAGTGTACATACTAGAACAAGACCCCATGGTGTGTTGATAGTGTATTAGCCTGGAGAGAGGATTAGCTAGTTGAAAGAAGACAGAGATGGGGTAAAGTAACGTTAGCAACCTGTGATAGTGGGATGTCACAGGGGTCAGTGCTGAGGGCATAATTAGTTCCAAAAAATGTAACTTACTTGGATGCAAATTTGCTGAGCTTGTGATGACATAAATAGGTGGGAAGAGAAACACAGGAGAATAACAGACAGCCTGTAGAAGGACAAAGGCAGGTTAAGTGATTGACAAAAAAACTTTACGGATAGAATATAATGTGGGAAAATGTGGAGTTTTGCTTTTTGGCAAGAAGCATAGAATAGCAGAATATTGTGTAAATAGGGAAAGGCTGCAAACTGCTGTAGCACAGAGGGATTTGGAATTAAGACCATTAGATGTAGGAGCACAAATTAGGCCTTTAACCCATCAAGTCTGCTCTGCCATTCAACCATGTTTCGCAACCCTATTTCCCCACTTTCTCCCTGTAACACTTCATCTCCATGACAATCTAGAACCAATCTATCTCCATCTTAAATATACTTAATGACCTGGCCCCCACAACCTTCTGTTGCAGTGAATTCCATAGTTTCACCACTCTCTAGCTAAAGAGGTTTTTCCTTTTCTCCATTCTAAAAGGCCGTCCCTTCACACTAAGGTCCCTTGGGTCCCAGTCTCTCACACCAATGAAAACATCTTCCCAACATCCACTCTGTCCAGGCCATTCAGCATTCTATAAGTTTCAATTAGATCCCCGCTGATCCTTATAAATTAGACCATAAGACCATAAAACATAGGATTGGACGTAAGGCCATTCGGCCCATCAAGTCCACGCAGCCATTTAAAGCATGGCTGATGGGCATTTCAACACCACTTCCCTGCACTCTCCCCGTAGCCCTTGATTCCTTCTGAGATCAAGAATTGTCAATCTCTGCCTTGAAGGCATCCAACGTCCGAGCCTTCACTGCATTCTGCAGCCCACCACTCTCTGACTGAAGAAATGTCATCTCATTTCAGTTTTAAATTTACCCCCTCTAATTTTAAGGCTGTGCCCGCGGGTCCTAGTCTCCCCACCTAACGGAAACAACTTCCTAGCCTCCACCTCTTCTAAACCATACATTATCTTATAAGTTTCCATTAGATCTCCCCTCAACCTTCTAAACTCTAATGAGTACAATCCCAGGATCCTTAGCTGTTCATCATACGTTAAATCTACCATTCTATGGATCATCCGTGTGAATCTCTGCTGGACACGCTCCAGGGCTAGTATGTCCTTCCTGAGGTGTGAGGCCCAAAATTGGACACAGTATTCTAAATGGGGCCTAACTAGAGCCTTATAAAGCCTCAGGAGCATATCGCTGCTTTTATATTCCAACCCTCTTGAGATAAATTCCATCCAGTATCGACCCCAGAATCCACATTCTTTCCCAGGGCCATTCTTGTTACGTCCTCTGAACCTGCACCAGGGCTAATATATTTTTCTTGAGATATGGGGCCAAAACTGTACAGAATACTCCAAATGTGGCCTGACCAGAGCCTTAAAGAATCTCAGAAGTCCTTTCATAATAAATGATAAGGTTGCATTTACCTTCTTAACTACTGACTCAACCTGCAAGTTTACCTTGAGAGAACCTTGAACTAGAACTCCCAAGACTCTTTGCACTTCAGACTTCTGAATTTCCTCTTCATTTAGAAAATAGCCCATGCCTCTATTCTTCTTACCAATGTGCATAACCTCATATTCTCCCACATTGTACTCCATCTGCCTCTTCTTTGCCCACTCTTCTAACCTGTCCAAATCCTTCTGCAGCCTCTCCACCTCCTCAATACTACCTAACCCTCCAACTATCTTTGTAAAATCTGCACACTGAGGCCAGAATGCCCTCAGTTATTATCATTAATGCCTAAAGTGAAAAATTGTGGTCCCAACACTGACCTTTGCGGAACACCACCTGTCACTGGCTGCCATCCTGAGAAAGACCCTTTTATCCCCACTCTCTGCTTTCTGCCACACAGCCAATCTTCTATCCATGCTAGCACCTTGCCTTTAACACCATGGGCCCTTATCTTACTCAGCAGCCTCCTGTGTGGCATTTTGTCAAAGGCTTTTTTGAAGTCCAGGTGGATAACATCTATTGGCTCTCCTTGGTCGTGAGGTCTAACCTGCTCATTATTTCCTCAAAGAATGTTAACAGATTTTTCAGGCATGGCCTCCCCTTGATGAAGCCATAATGACTTTGTCTTATTTTATCATGCACTTCCAAGCAATCAGAAATCTCATCCTTCACAATGATCTGTAAAATCTTAGCCACGACCAAGGTTAGGTTAATCAGCCTGCAATTTTCAGTCGTTTGCCTTACTCCCTTTTTAAACAGGGGTGTCACATTAGTGATTTTCCAGTCCTCTGAGACCCTCTCTGAATCTAGCAATTCCTGAAAGATCACCACTGATGCCTCCACTATCTCTTCAGCTATCTCCTTACGAGCTCTGGGGTATAGTCCATCTGGTCCTGGTGACTTATCCACCTTCATGCCATTCAATTTTTCCAGCATCTTCTCCTTAGTGAAGGCCACCATACTCTGCTCTTCCTCTAGCTCTCAAATTTTTGGGATATTATTCATGCCTTGCAATGTGAAAACTGATGCAAAGTAATTATTCAGTTCCTCAGCCATTTTCTTGTTCCCCACTACTATCTCTCCAGTGTCATTTTCCGAGACAACAAGGTGTAGAGCTGGATGAACACAGCTGGACATAAAGCATCAGAGGAGCAGAAAAGTTGACGTTTCAGGTCTGGACCCTTCTTCAGATATAGGGGAGGGGAAGGGGATTCTGAAATAAATAAAGGGGGGGAGGTGGGTGAAAAATGGTTAAAGGAGCAGATAGATAGAGAGGAGACGGACAGGTCAATGAGGCAGGGATAGAGACAGTAAAGATGTGTGTCGGTGGGGAGTTAGAATGGGGCTTTGTCAGTCCAGGGAAGTTCAACAGGCCAAGGAGGCGGGGATGAGGCTAATAGGTAGGAGGTGGGAGTGTGGGTTGAGGTAGGAGGAGTGGATAGGTGGGAGAAAGAATGGACAAGTTAGGAAGGCGGGGGCGAACTGGGCTGGTTTTGGGATGCGGTCGGAGGCGAGGAGATTTTGAAGCTTGTGAAGTTCACATTGATACCATTGGGCTGCAGGGTTCCCAAGTGAAATATGAGGTGCTGTTCCTGCAATCTTCAGGTGGCATCATTGTGGCAGTGCAGGAGGCCCAGGATGGGCATGTCATTCCAAGGAATGGGAGGGGGGGTTGAAGTCAGTGTCATTTTCCAGCTGTCCAATGTCTACTTTTGCTTCTTTTGCCTTTTATATTTGTAAAGAAAATCTTACAGTCCTCCTTTATATTACTGGCTAGCTTACCCTCATATTTAATCTTGTCCTTCATTATTTCCTTTTTGGTTGCCCTCTGTTGATCTTTGTCAGCTTCCCGATCCTCTGCCCTTCGCCAAATTATATGCTATTTCTTTTGCTTTTACACTATTCCTGGCTTCCATAACCAGCCATGGTTGCCTTATTATCCCTGTACCATGTTTTGTTCTTTCCTAGGAATGAATTTTTGCTGTATCTCCTGAATTACTCCTAGAAACTCCTGCCTTTGCTGTTCTACTGTGTTTCCTGCTGGGCCCATCTCCCAGTCAACTCTGCTCAGCTCCTCCCTCCTGCCTCTGTAGTTGCCTTTATTCAGCTGTAATGTCATTACCTCTGATCCTATCTTCTCCCTCTCAAATTGCAGAGTGAATTCAATCATATTATGATCACTGCCTCCTAAGGTCCCTTCACCTTAAGCTCCCTTATCAAGTTTGCCTCATTGCACAGCACTAAATCTAGTATAGTTATTTCCCTAGTGGGCTTCATGACGAGCTGCTCCAAAAAGCCATTTCACAGACATTCCATAAATTTATTTTCTTGGAATTCTTTGTGCTTGAATCACAAATAGCTAACGTGCGGGTTTCATGGGTAATAGGGAAGGCAAATGGACTGTTGGCTTTTATCGAAAAATGGAGAGGTCTCGCTAAACCTACACAATGTACAGAACAGAGCAGCTAGGAATACTGTGAACAGTTTTGATCCCCTCATCTAAGTGAAGATATACTGACATTGGAGGCAGTCCAGCAAAGGTTCATAATGTCAATTCAGGACATGAGGAGAGATTGAGTGGGTTGAGTTTGAGTTCACTGGAGTTCAGAAAAATGAGAGGAGACATTATTAGACTAAAAGAAAAATTGACAGGTGGCTTGACGTAGGTTGATGCAGAGAGGCTGTTTCCCTTTATGGGAAAGGTAAGGGCCAGAGAGCATAATATCAGATTAAGGGATCTCCGATTTAACAGTTTTATTTTTTCCTCTGAGGGTTGTGAATCTGTGGAATTCTTTACTGCAAAGTCTAGGTTTTAAAACATTTAAACTGAGATTGACAGATTTTTACTCAGCAAGTGGATCATGGGTTTTGAGGAAAATTGGAGCTAAGGATTATCTGATAGCTAATGATCCCATTGAACAGCAGTCTAGATTCAATGGGTTGAATGACCCACTTTTGCTCCTTTTGTGACCTTAAATGGGGCATTGTAATCACTGGATTATTAACTGATCCGCGTGTACATTGGATCGGATACCTACAATTGTAGAGACAAACAGGTATTAGAATCCATCATTAAAATAAATTATGGCTACATATTAGAAACAAAAACAGTGTAATGGGGAAAGTTAGCATGGTTTCAACAAAAGAAAATTATCTTTAACCAATTCTTTGGAGTTATTTGGAGGGGAAGCATGCGCTGTGGGAAAAGGGGAGCCGATAGATATATTGTGCTTGACTTCAAGAAGTCATTTGATTAAATTAATGTCTGGTGTGGAAGTAATGCATTAGCTTGGAAGAAAAACTGTATGCCTATCAGAAAATAAATGGATATTTGTCAGCAGATGTTATTAGCGGACACATCAGATCACAGACAGGAACTTGACTTGACAGGTTATCAACTTTATTTATTTTGGTGTTAACAAAGTGATCACTCACTAAGCCATAAGTACACAATGCTGCAACTTTTCCTTCAGCAACAACAGAAGTTTATTACAAATAGATCAAAGGTAAACTAATTGGATTATTTTATCTACTTTTAATACAATTGCAAAAAAAGTTAAGCACCTAGTAAGGGTATAATGCCATTAATCCCAATACACTTGGTTATAAATTGAAAAGAAACAAAATTATTTGTACAGTACCCAAAACACGAGTGGTGCAGTGCCCAAAACACCACTCATATTCCACCTCATACCAGAATCCCTGTATCTAAAACCTTGGTAAGTTTAAGACTCTGAGTCTTCATTTTTTAAACTGGAAGTGTGATAGCTCCTTCCTGGAGCTATTAAGCACTTGAGCTTCATTGCATTTTATAATCACTTCAATGACCGCTTCCAGATTTTTATTTGGTCTGGAACCAATAGTAACTTTTCACTCTGAGGATCTAACTCACTATTTCCTTCCCTTATCAGGAGCACTGCTGCCTAAAGCTATTCTGTTCCAAGGTCTTCACAGTACTAAAACATTCACAATTAAGTGAAATTAGAAGTTTCTATCACTCAGCAAAAGGTGTCTCCTCCATGCTTCAAGCAAATACATTTCAGAATTCTCTGACAAATTTTGAGGCCCCATTATTTACTGTGTTGGGACTCAAACAATCTAAAATAAACAAAACTTCATAAGCACACCAAAAACATGCACTCTACAGCCAGGCTTCATAGACTGATATTCAATGAAATCACCATGATTGCAGAAAGGTTTGAAAAGTTAATTATTAACTTCAGGGACAGAAAATCCCAACAGTTACAAACTCAACCATGTTGGGTTGCAAGCTTAAAGCAACTAATTTGAAATATTACATTTGTAAATACCACAGTTTACACCATACAGTGAAGGCTTGCAGGTGCCTGTGCACTAGACTCAACTTTGTATCATTTACATCAATAACTTGGATAAGTGTAGCAAATGCATGGTAGTTAAATTCAGACCAAGATAAGTAAAAAAGTATGAAGAAACCACATGAAAGTTGCAGATCGACATGGATATGTTCGGTGAGTAGACAAAACTCTCACAGAGGATGAAGGGTCTAGGCCCGAAACATCAGCTTTTGTGCTCCTAAGATGGTGCTTGGCCTGCTGTGTTTGTCCAGCTCCACGCTTTGTTATGCTGGCAAATGGACTAGGGTTTATTTAGAATTTTGGTCAGCATGGGCGAGTTGGACCAAAGGGTCTGTTTCCCTGCTGTACATGCCTATGGCTCTATTTGAATTTTGTGACCTGCATATTTACTGGACTTGATATGCTATGCAATGATCTGGTTGTTCATCTTGTAATTTGCTGCAGGAGAGGCAAGTCAATTTAAATATGAATACATATTCGACCTGTTCAGATGTTTGTCAGAATGGCGACTCTTTAGTAATCAATCTTGACATTTAAATTGAAATGTTAGTTGTCTCTGGTTACTGATTATTAAGGGATTTATTAACCTACCCTTTTCATATCAATCGGGGCAACTTTTGCTTCAGTTCAGATCAGACAGAATGGGACATTTGTATCTTCTGCCCAATGTTATCAGCAAGAGACTCAATTTACATAATCAGGATTCATTTACATTGAATAAGCCAGCTGCTTGCTCTAATTGTGCTTATCTCATAGGCAGTTCACTGACTGGGAAAGTGAGAAATACTGCAAGACAGGCGCTACTTAAAGGCATGGAAACAGAAAATGCAGACAACAGTTAGCAAGTTGGACAGAGTCTGTGGAGAAAGAGAAACAGACAAAGGCCCTACGTTTAATTTCTGTGTGAGAAGAACAAAGACAAGAAATTACCAGTTCTATTAACATGGTTTGTGGAAGAAAGAATAAATGAGCACAAGAGTTAAGATTTTCATTCCAAGGGACTGGAGTTCCCTTGGAGAATGGCTAACAGCCCTGGCAAGAGAGTCGAAGCTGCTTGTTGCCATTGTGACTGCACAGAGGGCCTGTTTCTAAGCTCCAGAGCAAAGTAAAAGATTAATAAAATAATGCATGAAACAGCCCTAACAAACCCCACCCTCCTATATTCCATTTCATAAACTCCAATCCATTCCAATTAGCGCTCGGTACCACGATCATAGCACCTCATTGTCAAGCAAAGCTCCTGTACCCACCTCTCATGTTCTCCAGTCCCTCTGCTAATCCATGCCCCCACTCACCCTTCCCCTCCTGCTCCAAGTTCCTCCGCAGCCAAGATGAGAACTGCAGATGCTGGAGAATCCAAGATAACAAAGTGTGTAGCTGAATGAACACAGCAGGCCAAGCAGCACCCCAGGAGCACAAAAGCTGACGTTTCGGGCTTGAAGGGTCTAGGCCCAAAATGTCAGCTTTTGTGCTCCTGGGATGCTCCTTGGCCAGCTGTGTCCATCCAGCTACACACTTTGTTTTCTATGAGAAATATTGAACCTAGGCACTGGTCAGGCAACGCAGTATTTGGGACTCTGAATCCTGGCCACAGAGAACAGTGTCTATTCCCCTGGCCATATTATCCCCAGTTATAACTACATTTCTCTTTTCTCCTCTCTCTTGAATAAATCCTTACAGTGCTGTGGTCAGTTTGCTCATCCTCCCTAAAGCCCCCACTCTCATCCACACAGGCAGCAAGAATCTCAAACCTGTTAGACAGGTTCAAGGGCTGAGGATCCTTCAACACTACGTTCTGTATCCCTCTACCTGCCTCACTCATATTCACACTCTCCTGTCCCTGACCACTGACCAAATTCAAGATAGTTAAACTAAGCAGTTTGACTGCTTCCTGAGACATAGCATTCAGGTAACTCTCGTTGTTCCTGTTGAGTCACAATGTTTGAAACTCAGACTCAAGCTCATCAACTCTGAGCCAAAGTTCTTCAAGCAACCAACACTTAGTGTCATATTGTCACATAGCACAGAAAAAGACCCTTCGGTTCAACTCATTCATGCCACCCAGGTTTCCCAAACAAAACTAGTCCCATTTCCCTGTGTTTGGTCCACATCCCTCTATACCCTTCCTGTTCATGTAGGTGCAAATGTCTTTTAAATGTGGTAACTGCACTCAGCTCTCCCATGTCCTCCGGTAGTTCATTCCATATATACACCACCCTCTGGTCAAAAAGTTGCTTCTCAAGTCCCTTTTAAATCTTCCCCCTCTCACCATAAATCTTTGCCCTCTAGTTAAGAATTCCCCTACCATAGGAAAAAGACCTTTGCTCTTCATTTCATCTGAGCCCCTCATGATTTTATTAAAATCTAAGGTCACCCCCCAACTTCCTATCTCCGGGGAATAAAGTGCTAGCCTATCCAGCCTCTCCTTATAACACATATATTACCATTCTGGTAAATCTTTTCTGCACCCTCTCCAATTCAATAGCATTCTTCCTATTGCAGGGTGACCAGGACTGTACACAATACTCCAAAAGTACAATATCCTGGACAACTGCAATATAACGTCCCAACTCTTCTTATCACTTCTTTCACCAATGAAAACAAGTATACCAACCACCTCCTTCACTACCTTTTCTACAGCGAACCCACAATGGGACCACCAGTTCCCACATCATACAGTTACAACAAATTGACTGGCTCAGCTCTCAATTTGAATTACTTAGTGCTTAATTTGACTTCTGACAAAATTATATTGGTCTTTTAAATTGAAGACTGTATATATTTCCTCTATTTACCTTCAATCTGAAAGTAACCTACAACATATAATCAAATTAGTAGCCATCACCAGCCAATGAATTTACAGTTTATCTGTCTCACTGTTTTGTGCAGCCCCGATCCTGGGCTTCAATTTATCCGCCTGAAATAAACAATTGGGCCGAAAGAAGTAAGCAAACTGCACCTCTTCAACTCTGCACTGAAATCCCATATTGCCTCTGAACTCTCCAAACTATGTATTCAATCAAGTTGTGTCTCACTGTTAATTGGTATGTTCATTTAATTTAGGTGGAGATGAGGAACAGTTGGGAAAGAAGTCAATAAGAAGGGGTGGTTTACAGTCTCCCTTTAGAATTAACTACAATATAGGGTGAAGAATTCAAAAATTAATATTGTGTACTTATGATAAAGGGGCATCAATAATCATGGTGATTTAAATAATTCATACATTGGAATATCAACGAACAGTCATCTGAGTGAAAATTTCATAGAACGCCTTTGAGAATGTACAGCTCGAAGAAACTAACCATACAGAAAGTTATAGCAGATTGCTATTGTGTGATGTGACAGGATTAATGACCTCAGGTTATAAACACCCCGAGCAGTGACCGTAATAATAAATGTTATATCCAATTTGAAAGGCAGAAAAGTGGATTAGAAATTAGTATTTTTATTTATGATCACAGTACGAAGGGACTGTCTTATGAGGAGAAGTCAAACCTGAAATCAAGGTAATCAAAGCTGAGGAGTAAAGGTGAGAAAGTAAGATTCAAGAACAAAAACAAGTTGCTGGAAAAGCTCAGGTCTGGCAGCACCTGTGGAGTAGAAAACTGAGTTAACATTTCGGGTCCAGTGACCCTTCCACTGAGCTGATGGTGGCTGGGAAAATGTCAGTTTATAACCAGAAAATAGGGAGGTGGGTGAGGTAGGGAGTAAACAGTTGGATAGAGCCCAAAGAGAGAGAAAGACAGTTGGACAGACAAAGGAGTTGCTAACATTCAGGCTGGGAGGGTGAATAGTTGTTAATGGGGACTGTTGGTGACTAACAACTGGGGGTGTGGAGTGGCAGGCTATGTGGTAACAAGGCCTGGTGTGTGGGGTGGGGGGCTGGGACATGGGGGAGCTTAGGCCCTAAAATTATTGAACCCAATGTTGAATCTGGAGGGCTGTCAGGTCCCCAAGCAGAAAATGATGTGTTGCTCCTCCAACTTGCGCTGGGCTTCGCTAGAACACTGTAGCAAGTCGGAGGCAGGGTGGTGCATTGAATAGGCAGGCAACAGGTAGTTCAGGGTCTTTTTTGCGAGCAGAGTGTAGGCGTTCTGTGAAGTGGTTGCCAAGTCTACGCTTCATTTCCCCAGTGTAGAGGAGACCACATTGTGAGCAGCGAATGCAGTAGACTAGATTCTTGGATGTGCAGATGAAGTGTTGCTTCACCTGGAAGGTATGTTCGGGCCCTTGAGTACTGGGGAGGGAGGAGGTAAATGGGCAGGTGTTGCACCTTCGCTGGTTACAGGGGAAGGTGCTGTAGGGCTGTGGGGAGGTGTTGGGAGTGAAGAAGGTATGGACCAGCGTGTCCCAGAGCGAACGGTCCCCGCAAAAGGCGGACTAGAGAGGGGAGGGGAATGTGTGTCTGGTGGTAGATCAAGTGCAGATAAAAGGCCGAAGGGAGGAGTCCAGGTGGAGGGAGAGTGTTGGAATTGGGCAAAGGGGTCTGTGGGACCGGGAGAGGACTCTTGTCCAAAGAAATGAGCACAGAGGCGAAGACAGCGAAAGAACAGTTCGACGTCGTGTTGTGCCTGAAATTCATTAAGGTGGGGACGCAGAGGAATAAAACTTAGGCCTTTGCTGAGTACAGAGTGTTCAGCATCGGAGAGCGGAAGGTTAGGAGGGATGGTGAATACCCAACAGGAGTTTGGGGGAGGGGGTGGATGGGGGAGGGGGTAGAATCAGAGGGAAGGGAAGGAGAGGTAGCTTCCAGGGAGCCATGTGTAGTGTTGCTTTGGTGCATCTTGTGTGCCTTATTGCCTGAAAGGAAAAACAAAAGCTTCTTGTTAGCATGACAAATGAGCCGAAGGGTGAGGTGGAACTGCGGAGTGGTGCAGCCCTGAGCCAGTGTGTTACAATGCTGTTAGAGACAAAGGTTGAGAGTATGCATGGGATGCCGCATGGCACTGACGGTGCATCTCAGGATACGTCGAGAGCAGCTGTCCGTGGAATGTTGAAAGCCATGGAGTTATCTGTGATCCCGGGAGGATTCAAAACATGAGGGATGAAACTTCAGTTGGAATCCACGTGGGGTGAGTCTGAGCCGGATGCAGTCACTGAGGAATGTGATGCAGCTGTGGAAACGAGTTTTAGCAAATACCTGGTCAAGCACCAGGAGTGACAGCAAAATTTAAGTTTGTGAGCAAGAAGAGAGATTGGAACGGAAATCCCATCGGAGGGAGGAGCAGAACTTCTTCAAGGTGGGCATGCCTGGAAGAGATGTGGCAGTGAGTTAAATACTAAATAAGAACGAAAAGAACTGCCAATGCTATAAATTTCAGGAACAAAAACAAAGTTGCTGGAAAAGCTCAGCAGGTCTGGCAGCATCTGTGGAGGAGAAAACATAAAACCATAAGACATAGGAGTGGAAGTAAGGCCACTTGGCCCATCGAGTCCATTCCATCATTTAATCACGGCTGATGGGCATTTCAACTGCACTTATGTACACTCTCCCCGTAGCCCTTAACTCCTTGCGAGATCAAGAATTTATCAATCTCTGCCTTGAAGACATTTAACGTCCCAACCTCCACTGCGCTCCGTGGCAATGAATTCCACAGGCCCACCACTCTCTGGCTGAAGAAATGTCGTCTCATTTCCGTTCTAAATTGACCCCCTCTAATTCTAAGGCTGTGCCCACGGGCCCTAGTCTCCCCACCTAACAGAAACAACTTCCCAGCATCCACCCTTTCTAAGCCATGCATTATCTTGTAAGTTTCTATTAGATCTCCCCTCAATCTTCTAAACTCTAATGAATACAATCCCAGGTTCCTCAGCCATTCATTGTATGTTAGGCCTACCATTCCAGGGATCATCTGTGTGAATCTCCGCTGGACACGGTCCAGTGCCAGTACGTCCTTCCTGAGGTGTGGGTCCCAAAATTGGACACAGCATTCTAAATGGGGCCTAACTAGAGCTTTATAGTGTCTCAGAAGCATATCGCTGCTTTTATACTCCAACCCTCGTGAGATAAATGACAACATTACATTTGTTTTCTTAATCATGGACTCATCAGGTCCAGTGACCCTTCCTCAGAAATGATGGTGGCTGGGAAAATGTCCATTTATATGCAGAAAATAGGGAGGTGGGGGCTGGTGGGTAGGGAGTAATCGATAGGATAGAGCCTAAAGAGAGAAAAAGCTCCATCTTCGGTCCGCCTCCCCCTCTTTCCCTATTTATTCCAGTTCCCTCTCCCCATCCCCCTCTCTGATGAAGAGTCTAGGCCCGAAACGTCAGCTTTTGTGCTCCTGAGATGCTGCTTGGCCTGCTGTGTTCATCCAGCTCCACACTTTGTTATCTTGGATTCTCCAGCATCCGCAGTTCCCATTATCAGAGAGAGAAGGACAGTTGGACAAAGGAGTTGCTAACGATCAGGCTGGGAGGGTGAATAGTTGTTAATGGGGACTGTTAGTGACTGACAACAGGAGGTGTGTAATGGCAGGCTATGTGATAACAAGGCCTGGTGTGTGGTGTGGTGAGCTGGGACATGGGGGAGTATAAGTTCAAGTAAAGTTCAAGGTTATCAGGTCAATCATGATTTTCGTGAATGATGGAGCAATCTCAGTGAGCTAACTGGCTTATTTCTGCTTTTGTCAGTGTCTTATCTTTGGTCTGTCTTTCTCCTTTTCCCTCTCAACTTTCCCTCTCTTTAATTTTTGTTCAGTGTCTGAGTTTGGTTGAGTGGGCAGGGAAGTGGAAAATACAATTCAATCTGGAGACTGAAATGTTATGCAGGTTTTGGGACAGCAAATGAACAAGGAGAGTTGTACTGAAAGAATAAACTTGCCTGCGCTATGTGCGCTTCATGAACATTGTTCCCAGTCAGCCAGCAATCACAATCCAAGATAGCAAACTGTGGAGCTGGATGAACACAGCAGACAAAGCAGCATCTTAGGAGCACAAAAGCTGATGTTTCACAAGGGTCTAGGCCCGAAACGTCAGCTTCTGTGCTCCTAAGATGCTGCTTGGCCTGCTGTGTTCATCCAGCTCCACACTTTGTTATCTCAGATTCTCCAGCATCTGCAGTTCCCACTATCGCTGAAGCAATCACAGTCCAACTTGTTCTAATGCAGGCGAATGAGGCCAGGTAGCACCATTTTGCATGCTAATTTGTTCAACATGAACAGGCAGGTCATGAAATGAAAGCCAATAAAATGGTCATAATTCTCTTTTAGCCACTCTGGTCTAATTTACAACTGGATACTTGTACAGCATTAGTCTGAACTCCCATTAACACCAAATACTTACAGATATCAAATTCTGTACACTGCACGTTATTAAAAGATAAAAGATAAGCATGAAACATCAATACTGAATTTCCATTATATGTTTTTTTAAAAACCCGGCTTTTCATGTACTAAAGTGACATTTTAAACAAAATGAACAAATATTGCCCTAAAATGGCTGATATTTTCACCTAACCACAGATTGGTGCAAGCTTTATGAAGCCAATGTGAGATATACAAGTATTACAAATACAAATACAGATACAAATCCAGAAGTATTGTCCACAGTGAAATTACCATTTCATCCAAAGACAGTGAAACCAGACAACAAAGAAATTTGCCACCCTTGTTTCATTCATGCTTCCTTGTTATATCTACACATTGGCAGGTGGAAGGTTTCTTATGGAGGAATATATAAATGGGTGGCTATGAATACCTTGAGATAGCAAAGCAGAGAGCGAAAAGGAAATATGAGATGATGACAAAAACTTGGAAGCCTCTCTCCACCTAAATGTCAGAGCCCAGAGAAAAAAGCAACTCAGGGCAAAAACCACCTACTGAGAACTTTGCCACTGCTGCAGAATAAAATTAAATATATATGTGCTGATTTAAAATGTAACAACTCAAAGATTCTAAGCACTTTATTTCCAGTTGTCGTTAACTTTCTTTCTGTTCTAGGCATTCTTTCTAAACTTATCCTTTGTATTTAATGGTGTATTTTTCTTACTTTTGGGAGGGGGTAAGAGGGATTAACATTCTCTTTTATTCAAGTCGCTGTTGCAATGTAGCTTCACATTTCGAACTAGTTAATTACACTTGAATTTAAGTATGATAGTACATGCTAATGAAGAATTGAAAATATTTGTTGTAATCAGCCGGAGGATTTTAAAAAGGCTGAAGCCAATTTTCCCTTACTGACTAGTCACACAATGCAATTACAGAAATAAAAGTCTTGGCAAATATCTCATGGCTGAATTCTCACCAATGCTAAACATCACACTTTTCTCTGGTCTTTTGGACTCCAATATTTCCTACAGTCCTTATTGAGATATAGCTGCAACAATGGAACTGTAAAAGCAGAAGATAAAATAGCATTCTCTGTTGGAAATAAAGGCAGAAAATTTTAGTTTGTCTAGGCACATTGTGTTACATTTCTTCCTTTCCCCTCTTTATGAAATATTCAATTCCGCCTCCCACCCCTCCCCCCACCACCATCTACATACTTCTAATCAACCTGTAGAGCAATGTTATACAGCTCTGGAATAGGTAGAACCTGAAATCAGGTATCCTAGCTCGGGGGTACATTGAGTACAATTGCACCACAAGTGCTCTGTCTACACAGCTAATTCAGCCACACATTGAAAGCAGTAGCAACCATTTGTCCCTGTAATAATGTTATTGAGGCTGTCACCTTACAATTATCGCATAATCAGACTACTAGAAAACAGTATTTTTTCAGTAACTCAAAAATTGCATGTTAAATAAGCTGTTTTACAATACTTTCAATAGCTGTTGCACAGTTCATGAAGGTCTAAATCCATTATTCTGAAAAAAAAGGCAAATTATAACTCATTTCAAAATGAGCAAACAACGCAGTGGTCATATTTGTATTGAATTAAGTAAATAATCTGCTCCAGCTGGTTAGAAGGTGAAGTTTTACAAGAATAATCAAAATTCATAGAGTTCAAAAAATGAGCAATCAATTCACAAATATCCTTCCCTGTTAAACATCGAGTCATAGAGTCATAGAGATGCGCAGCATGGAAACACCGCTCTCTAACTTGTCCATACCAACCAGATGTCCTAAATTAATCTAGTCCCATTTGCCGGCATTTGGCCCATATTTCTCTAAACCCTTCTTATTCATTTACCCGTCCAGATAACATTTAAATGTTATAATTGTATGAGCCTCCACCATTTCCTCTGTCAGTTCATTGCAATATGCACTACCCTCTGTTTGACAAAATTATCCCTCAGGTCCCTTTTATATCTTTCCCCTTTCACCTTGACCAATGCCCTCTAGTTTTAGAATCCCCTACCCGAGGGAAAAGTCCTTGCCTATTCACACTATCCACACCCCTCATGATTTTATAAACTTCTACAAGGTCACCCTCAGCCTCCAACACCCCAAGGAAAATATCCCCAGCCTTTTCAGCCTCTCCCTATAGCTCAATCACTCCAACTCCAGCAACATCTTTGTAAATCTTTTCTGTACTCTTCAAGTTTCACAACATCTTTCCTTTATCAGAGCGACCAGAATTGAACACAGTTTTCTGCATCTTTGACATGGATAGGAAAATTCTCCCCTTCATTATTCAAATCTGAATTCAGTATTTTTTTTTCAATCTCTTAGTTTCTCCTTGACTTAAAAGATAAACTGGCCCATCGAGGATTTAGTTAGGTCACTCTCTCTTTGCTGCTTTATTTTGCACCAGTTCTGATGTCCATGTAAATGTGAAGCAATCAATTGACTCAATCACTGTGACTATTATGCAACCAAGAAAAACTTAAATATAAATGCTCATCTGACCCATCCATATTGCTCCATTCACATCAGTATGGGTCACTTTACCATTCCTGCTGATGGCAATGAACTTAAAAAAAATGTTACATCTGTGCAAAATCATTACCTCTGTATAAAATTATACAGAAACATTACTGCAGTCAGGATGCAGTAATATACTAAAGAAATTGAATTGCTTCAAGTGAACCAAATGTAATTACTTGGCATAATTCTTGATATTTTATTGCCTAAAGTGTATTTGCTTATCATTTACTGCACATATTCTTCATTAAGACCAAATTGAACAAACATGTCCAAAGATGTGAATTCTTATGTTAGTATGACCTTGCAGGTTTTATGAAATGTCAACTTTTCTTAAAGTTGTAGTTACTGAGGTGACATGAGCATAATTTCGAGCTGTAGATTGATCTGTCTGATCTGCAACAATCAACAAAACCAGATATTGTTGAAACTGTAGTGGTCATATTTTATAAATACTGTAGTCACAGGAGTCATAGTCTGTTTCTGGGAGAGCCCTTCATACTGACAAACACACCACAGTGAAAATGAAGAACGTTAAACGATGTGATTGGATTATGAACAGAGTTTATGGCTGTGCTTGTGTGAGGGTCCCTTACGTGATCCAGCCTGACCATTATCCTTTTTTCAGGTCAGGGAATGATGAGAATGGGATCTGGATAGTATCAGTGCCACCACCACAATGCTATAAGCAGTCCACCTGGAATAGGAGGAGGTGGCAATCATGGGAGCTAAAACCCTCTCAAAATTAAAATCTATTTCAAAAACATGACAACTAGAATGGTAGGCCTTGATAAAGTTGAGAGGGCAGGAAGGCTGTAGAGGTGTCTGCTAGTGAGAGATGAGCTCAGCTAAGCCATTGACTCCCATCTGACATGCAGCCAAGTTAATCTGTGTGATCGGAGAAGTAGCAAATAAAACAGCTGGAGGCTGCTACTGAGATTCACAGGGGCCATACTTAAGAATCAGTGGAAGGAGACTTTTGCAGGCGATCAAGAGATTTGAACAAGACCAGGAAGGAATGTTTGTGGTGAGATGTTTCTTTCTAGTAAAAGCAAAGTGTTAATAATATCCAAGCCCCCTTCTTGGATATGTTTCTGAGTAACTGACAATGCAAGGACCTGTGATATGCAGCACAGTTTGTGTAACACACAACCTAAACACATGCACAGCAACAAAATGATACTCAACTGGCAAATAGGCAACAAATTTTAAATGCTAATGGAAAAGCATCATTTAGTATTATTTACAGAATCAATATTTACACAACGTTGCAGAACAATCAGGATATTGTAAATCTTAACACCTGATCTCAAACAGTGAGTTTCGCCCCAACTGCTAAATTCCCATGACTACTGAATATGTTGCCCCCTAGACACAAAGGGGATTTTTCTAACCTGATGGATTTTCACAGGAATTTTTCCCAGACTATCTAATGTGACTGTTGATTTAATGTATTACCATTTCCCAGTTTCTTTCTCTCTCCATCTCTCTTGATTTCGCTCTCTCTCTTTCTCTGTCTCTGTCTCTCTCTCTCTCACACACACACATCCACAGAAAGACATATATCTCATTCTAGATATTCAACAGTTGCCTGCCTACTTCAGTTCCCCTACCTGGCTCTGTGATTATCACCAGAGGCTTCCTACTCAAGTCCGCATTGGTTTTCTGCTCCTCTGTCTTCTTTGCTGAACTTGCCAAAAATACAGCTCCCTTGCAGCAAGTTGCCTAAAGTAACTAAGATAATAAAATGTGAGGCTGGATGAACACAGCAGGCCAAGCAGCATCTCAGGAGCACAAAAGCTGACGTTTCGGGCCTAGACCCTTCATCAGAGAAGGGGATGGGGTGAGGGTTCTGGAATAAATAGGGAGAGAGGGGGAGGCGGACCGATGATGGAGAGAAAAGAAGATAGGTGGAGAGGAGAGTATAGGTTGGGAGGTAGGGAGGAGATAGGTCTGTCCAGGGAAGAGGGACAGGTCAAGGAGGCAGGATGAGGTTAGTAGGCAGGAAATGGAGGTGCGGCATGAGGTGGGAGGAAGGGATGGGTGAGAGGAAGAACAGGTTAGGGAGACGGGTACAAGCTGGGCTGGTTTTGGGATGCAGTGGGGGGAGGGGATGAGCTGGGCTGGTTGTGTGGTGCAGTGGGGGTTGGGGACGAACTGGGCTGGTTTTGGGATGCGGTGGGGGAAGGGGAGATTTTGAAGCTGGTGAAGTCCACATTGATACCATTGGGCTGCAGGGTTCCCAAGCGGAATATCAGTTGCTGTTCCTGCAACCTTCAGGTGACATCATTGTGGCACTGCAGGAGGCCCATGATGGACATGTCATCTAAAGAATGGGAGGGGGAGTTGAAATGGTTTGCGACTGGAAGGTGCAGTTGCTTATTACGAACTGAGCGGAAGTGTTCTGCAAAGCGGTCCCCAAGCCTCCAAATGGTTTCCCCAATGTAGAGGAAGCCACACCGGGTACAATGGATGCAGTATACCACATTGGCAGATGTGCAGGTAAACCTCTGCTTAATATGTAAAGTCATCTTGGGGCCTGGGATAGGGGTGTGGGAGGAGGTGTGGGGGCAAGTGTAGCATTTCCTGCGGTTGCAGGGGATGGTGCTGGGTGTGGTGGGGTTGGAGGGCCGTGTGGAGCGAACAAGGGAGTCACAGAGACAGTGGTCTCTCCAGAAAGCAGACAAGGGTGGGGATGGAAAAATGTCTTGGGTGGTGGGGTCGGATTGTAGATGGCGGAAGTGTCGGAGGATGATGCGTTGTATCCGGAGGTTGGTGGGGTGGTGTGTGAGAACGAGGGGGATCCTCTTTGGGCGGTTGTGGCGGGGGCGGGGTGTGAGGGATGTGTTGCGGGAAATGCGGGAGACGCGGTCAAGGGCATTCTCGACCACTGTGGTGGGAAAGTTGCGGTCCTTGAAGAACTTGGATATCTGGGATGTGCAGGAGTGGAATGCCTCATCGTGGGAGCAGATGTGGCGGAGGCGGAGGGATTGGGAATAGTGGATGGAATTTTTGCAGGAGGGTGGGTGGGAGGAAGTGTTTTCTAGGTAGCTGTGGGAGTTGGTGGGCTTGAAATGGACATCAGTTACAAGCTGGTTGCCTGAGATGGAGACTGAGAGGTCCAGGAAGGTGAGGGATGTGCTGGAGATGGCCCAGGTGAACTGAAGGTTGGGGTGGCCTAGAGTAACTGATGTGCTCTCACTCACCATCAGCAACTGCTGTCAGTGCCCACTATATTTACATTGCCAGACAGCAGAGTTAATTGATCAAGACTTTTTATGGTGAATCAGATGCAGCAGTCATCAATATCCTGATTTGTGGGCAGTAAAACTAAAATTGATCGGGAAACAGAATTTTAATTCCTACCACGCTCCATTCCATTGGTTGAGGTGTCAGGGGCTATAGGTTTAGAGATCAGAACTATAGAACCATAAAGCACAGGAGTTCAATCACGCATTGATGCACCATCTGTCTGAAAGAGGTAGCCAACTCTCCTGCTCACCCTCCATCGTTCTGCAGCAATCCCCATTAGAGTTCTATATCTATCCACCTTAAAAAATTACTATTAGCTCTATGCTTACCACCCCTTCAGACAGTGCATTCCAGTTCAACTTATTGCATGCACAATGTACTCTTGCCTCTGCTCTAGTTCACTTCCACCTTAAATTTGTCTCCTCTATTTATTGACTCATTTTTCTGTGAAACAATCTCGATCAAAATCTCAAATAAATCTCAATTTATGAGCCAACTGAGCAAGTAAATTTGGTTAAAATCATTGGCGGCTCTCATCATTGACATGATTCACAATCATCTTTCTTCTGCTGGGAGCTGAATTTGTTGGTGCTTTACCTACAAGAGAGATGATCTCCTTGATCACACCTTCCTCCACTGTCATTAAACTGTAATGAGAGCCTGGACTGAGTGTCGTGGTTACCCAATGAAGTGTAAAAGGAAAATTCACAGCACAGTTTCAAAGAAGGGGTTTTGACAGTAAGCCACCATGCTTCATTTTTCCTCTTCCTTGCTGCCATTTGACCTCAGGAGGTCCATGACCTAACAGATCAAACTAGTGTTCACCAATGAGTTTCACATTTTGTACACTCTATATAACGAGCTTTTGAAAAGATTATAACATCCTGATAGGCAAGTTTTCTGCTGAACCTTGCTCTTCTCCATTTTTTTCTGGTCTGTTTGATGTTTGAACTGGACTGCAATTTACTGCTAGATTGTTCTAAGTTTCAGAACAATCTAGTAATAAATATCAGATAATGCAATCTGGAAAATTAAATATCAAAAGAGAGTAATTCAAGTTTCTAAAAGATAAATCTAGGGCAGGTATCAGTGAATCACCAGGCAGTGAATGATCACAACATTCCATGGATTGCTCAGAGAAGAGAGAAGACCATTTCATGTCTTCTTTCATCAGTAAACATCTTACAAAATATACAGCAAGATCATTACTTAATCTGAAATGTGCAACACACGCTCTTAAGAAAAATATGCACCAATGAAAATTATCATTACGGCTCTAGAATAAAGCAAACTGTAAGCATAAAGCAACATTTTTTTCAGGTATAACAGTAAGCCACTTTAAAACATGATTCATGTCCGTAGATGACAGACAGCAAAACCATGACATAATTCATTAAAATAATGTTGCCCAAACTGAATTGATAGCAAAGTTTATCTGGTGCCAAAACAAATTTCTGAGCAGCTAAAGTTTGTATGAAAAAGCATAAATTTCCACTTCAAACAAGTGAATAGATTTAAAGATTCATTAAAGAGAGGAACGTTTGCTTTTATTGTGTCTTTCACAAGCTCAGGATTTCAAAAAGCACAATCAAAGAAACATTTACTTAATGTGCAGTTGTTATTATGTTGGGAACATGGAAACCATTTTGAGCAGAGCAAGGTACTTCAAACAACAATGCGATAACAACTAGATAATCTTTTCTTAGATCTTGGTTGACAAGTTGTTATTGGTCAGGACACAAAGGAAAACTACTCTACAAAAGTTTGGGTATTTTTAAAATCTGTACCATGAGAATACCTCTGACAGTACAAAACTTTGTCAGTATTACAGTCATGCTTAATTCCAGACTTTTACCGGTGTGGGAGTTGAACAGATTCCAGCCATGGAACTATTTAGATGTGAGAAGGCATAATATTTCACAATCATTGTGCAACACTTGGCTAATTGTTTTATATGCTATGATATTCCAAGTTCTCATCTAAATGATTCTTAAGGATGTCTTGCTAAAATTATACCAGTACTAAACAGACCATAGCTGGAATACTAAAATCAGTTATTGGCCCCTGATCTGAAGAAAGATATATTAGCACGGGAGGCAGGCAGAGAACTTTATCGAAGGTGATCCTTTGTTTTGAAGGATTTTTTTAATGAGGAGAGTTTGAGATAATTGGGCCTGTACTCACTGAGACTTTGAAGAATGAGGGGTAACATTACTGAAACATTTGCGTCTTAACATTGCTATAAATACTCTGTTTCCCGCACAGATTTGTTTTTTTCTTTTACATTTATCCATGCATCACACACTACTTTACCTCCATTCCAGATCCCATACCACTGGCAAATTAGTTTTAGCACCTCCCTATGATATTTAGAATCTCCCACAAGATTGCTGGTGCCTTTATAATTCAAGTGTAACCAATCTGACTCATATTGGCCCCACTTTCCCCAGAAATTGAAGCAGTGATTCAGATCCTGCGTCAACTCTTCAATCATATATTCACCTCGTCCATTTGCCTACTCCTACACTCATAAGCAGTAATCCAGATCTGGCAACCTCTGAGGCCTTGCATTTCAGTCTGTAATTTGGCTCCCTAAATTCTACTTGCAGGATCCAATTTTTCTTTATATCAGCATGAACTATGCCTCTGACAGCCCTCCCACTTCCGAATGCTCTGCAGCCTTTCAGTGATCTACTTAACCATGGCCCCATTGTATTGGAGATAATACACGTTTTGAAGTATTCCAGACAAGTCAAATCAGCTTGTTTCATTCTCCAGTTTTAATGATTTATTTCCATCTGGTGCAAAACTATTACCAATGACTGTCACTCATTGTTGAAACTTCTTGAAGGAATGCTAAATCTCTTCTCAAAACCATTTTACTGATCTCGCATATCATAAATCTGTTTTATAAATGGGATCTTCTGCAGTTGAGTACAAAAAGCTGCATATCAGAATTGCTAAAATAAATCTATATTTTATAGCCTTTTTGCCTGTATTTTTGTAATTACATTATTGATTGTAAAGGCCAGATTTATATATGAATGCTTTCCTGCATTCCATGCTGCCATAGGTTATTAGGCTTTTTAAAAATTTTAAAATAACATGAATGGTAGCAACTTTGCATAGATTAATCTCTTCTCAATGCCATCTGAGGAGGCAGCAAATCATCTAAAAGATGGGTAACGCTCAACTTAATGTTACCACCATGTTGTGAACTCAGTATGTTTAATATTGAGGGGGAGATGCTGGTGTATCGTAATTTTTTTGGACTAGTAATCCAGGGACTCAGTTTGTTGCTCTGTCACCATGGTTGCAAATGCCATGACAGCAGCTTATAGCATTTAGATGCAAGTAATCAACAAATCTGGAATTTAAAAGAAACTAGCCTTAGAACGGTGAATGTGAAATGATTGACAATTGTTGGGAAAACCCATCTAGATAAAGAAATCTGTTGTCATTTTTTTCTTAACCTGGTCTACCTTACATGTGGCTTTTCAGCCACAGAAATATGATTAATATATAACTACCCAATGTAAAGCCTAAGCAAGCCATTCTGTTCTGTGACAATTAGAGACACGCAACAAATTATGTCCTTGCTCAAAACCCATGAAAAAGTTATAAAATTGAACTGTTTAAAGCAGTCTTTACTTGATGTCTTCCTGGCAATCTCTCAGTGGTCCAATATGGCAATCTCTCAGCCCAGCATGGTGGTCTTTTGATGGCACATGGCTATCTCTCAGCTCAGAATGGCCTCAGCATGGACTTCTAGTCTCAAAGTAATTCCTTGAAGTGCATTCCCATCATCGCTAAACACTTAAGAAAGACTGTAATTTTTGAACTTTCAGCTTTATTACTTTATTTTCCACTTAAATATACGAAGGTCTGCAATGAGTAACTTCCAAATTTATTTCATATGTTTCCACGCTACGCTATGCTTACTGTAATGTTCTCTCTTTTTAACTTGCTCTTAAGATTCTGCACAAAATCAAATTTGCTGGAAAAGCTCAGCAGGTCTGACAGCATCTGTGAAGGAAAAACACAGAGTTAATGTTTCGGGTTTGGTGACCCTTCCTCAGACCTCAGTTTTGAGGAAGAGTCAGTGGACCCAAAACGTTAACTCGTGTGATTAACAAGGCCTGGTGAGTGGGGTACAGGTCTAGGACATAGGGGAGTTCAGGCCCTAAAACTATTGAACTCGACATTGTGCCTAGAGGGCTGCATGGTGTCCAAATGGAAAATGAGGTGTTGTTTTTCCAGCTGCTACTTAGCTTTGCTAGAGCGTTACAGCGAGCCTGAGACAGAGGTGTTGGCCAGGGAACACGGTGGTGTGTTAAAGTGGCAGGCAACTGGAAACTCAGGGTTTTTTTTGTGGGCATAACGTAGGTGTTCTGTGAAGCTGTCACCCAGTCTACATTTATTTTCCCCAGTGTAGAGGAGACCACATTTGTTTCTGTTCCTGATTTACAGCTTCCGCAGCTCTTTCTGTTTTTACTTAAGATTGCTGAAGGTACCTTTGTATCTAAGATGACACCTTGTGTGGTGACATTATTTGCTTTTCACAGTGCTCCTATACTTTGTTACACGAGTACATGTTGCAATAAAATCAAAACCTCCTTTCGAGTTTTGTATTTTATCCAATCATGATGACCAATTTCCTACTCTGAAAAGTTGGCTACAGCCTTTCTTCGTTTTCTCCTTCTTGGTATGGAGAAGTGGTGGAATGTATTGCAGCCAGCAAATAAGCTATCAGCTCTACACCTGTTAATTTACCTTGGGATGTTTCCTGTAGCACACAGGGGATCCAATCGTTGATTGAGCCTTCCAAATAAATCAGGAAACTTTCAGCAATCTCTGATAAGCAAGATGCATTACATCTTGCCTTGCTGAATTTATAGTTCTGTCCAATTCTGTTCATTGTTTCCGCCTATTTTCAGTAAATTTGAGAAAGGTTTCTAAAGACAGAAGACATAAAATGAGGACTCCATGTGGCAATGAAAAATAGTTACTTCAAAATAACAAGATGCTGCAGTTAGTGCCATTTATTTTCTATGAAAGCTGATATCATCAGTGTCGATAGTCAAGATTGCCTGTGGACAGCGATTCTATCAAATTTTGCAACAAATCCCAAGTAATGTTGGGCCTGGGAAGTGTCAAGCCTGCAAGTTGCTCTGACCAATCTAACTACTGATCCCTTTGTCAAGCCATTAAAATCATCTTTTGAATTTTAAAAGCAATCCACTAAAAAGTGTTTTAGATCTTGAGTACGTCAGGAATGTTTAAAATCAAGGGTATTTTTCCTTTTGAAACTTATTAAGACACATTTTAGTGGATGTATGCTTGTGAACAGCATAACCTGTCCTGAGCTTGTTCCATTAGGTCGCACCTGGCTGCTTATTTTGATACACATCATTCTTTTCTCAGCCTCCAAACAAGTTGCAGTTTCTTGGATACTCAATATGTAGAAGTGAAATTGTTATTAGTCATTTACCAAATTTGGAGCAGGAAACTTATTACTAGTTCTGTTCTGCTTATTCTCAGTGATAATATCAGCTTTCATGTCCGACAAGTTTAATGGAGTTCTTTGTCAAGGTGACACAGGGAATGGAGGATAGCCGTGCTGTGGATGTTGTACATTTGGACTTCCGGAAAGCATTTGATACGAAGCCACATTGCAAGATAGTTGGCAAATTAAAAATGCTTGGGATTGAGGGGTCCTTGGCAGCATGGATTAGAAGTTGGCTAAAAGATAGGAAACAGGGCAGGTATAGATGGATGTTTTCAGACTGGAGATGAGTTGAAGTTGGTGTTCCCTCAGGGATTGGTGCTAGAATCCTTTTCTTTTAAATTTTCTAATTGATATAAATGATTTAGATAGGAGAGTTGAGGGTAAAACATCTAAATTTGCAGATGATATGAAGTGAGCAAGAATAAAGAATTATGAGAATGATGCTGAGTGACTTCACAGGGACATTGAAAATTCAGCTACCTAGGCAGATGCCTGGTCGATGAAATTCAATGCAGAGAAATGTGAGGTAATGCCTTTTGGTAGAAGAAACATGGAGAGACAATACAGGTTCAATTGTACAACTTTAAGGAGAATACAGGAGCAGAGGAACCTTGGGGTTCATGTACATGATTCTCTAAAGGTGACCGGGCATGTTGAAAAAGTTGTTAAGAAGGCTTATAGCATCATTGGATTTATAAGTAGAGGCATGGAAACAAATGCTTCACCTCTACAAATCATTGGTCAGATACATTTACCTTATCGTGTTCAGTCCTGGACATCTAATTTAAGGAAGGATGTCAAAATCCATGAGAGTTCAAAGGACATTTACTAGAATGATACCACGAATTAAGCATTTTAGATACAAAGACAGATTAGTGAGAGTAGGCTTGTTCTTCTTGCAACAGAGATGATTAAGAGGTGAACTTATTGAAGTGTTCAAAATTATGAACAATTTTGACAGCATAAAGAAGGGTAAAGTTAGTATCTCCGTAACTAGGGGTCATAACTTCAAGATTGCCAACAAGAGAAGTAGGCGTGAAATGAGGAGGAACATCTTTTCTCAGAGAGATGCTATGGTTTGGAATGTGCTGCCTTGGAGAGTAATGGAAGTGAATCCCATAGGACGTTTCAAAAAAGAGCTGGATATATATTTGGAGGGATGAAGTTAGAGGGCTACGGTGATAGGGCTGAAGAATGGCACTAACTGGGTAGCTCCTCTGAGTCCGGTACTGACGTGATGGGTTGAATTCTGGAAAAGATTCTATGTGCTTTTATGTTGCATACGAATACGACACAGTAAAATTGTCTGAACGCTCAATATTTTTGGGAAAGTATTGTCTGAAAACAGCATTCATCCTGGCTGTTGCTGTGCGCCTGATAAAGTGGTGGCAAGCTGAGGGCAGCAGGTTGAAGAGTGTCGAGCAGGTCCAGCAACTTCAGGGACCTGCCACTGGGAAGCATGAGCACTGGAGAGAGCACTGGAGAGGCCAGTGTGGTGAAGAACAGTGACTGAGGAAATACCACTGGGAAGGCATCCTCAGCCTCTAGGTCCAAGTGCTGGATCCCATTTCTAACTAGCACTTCCAGCAGTGTCATCTTGGAAGCCAGCTCTGCTGCTTTCTGTCGCTTCATAATTATACAGAGCACCACTTTGTGTACATGCTTTCTGCATTAGTAAGAGCTAGGATTTATGGCATTTACAGCCCAATGAAAAATGGCATTAAAAATGAAGAATGATCAGTGTATTTTGCTGGTTTACTGCTTGTAAGAATACCTCGATGTGATTGATTGCTTACGATGCTGATATTACTGTTGCTGGATGCCCGGAGATCCCCTTAGTTTTAATCTACTGTTAAGTTAACATTGAAAAAAGTGAAATTCATGCCAAAGAATTCATTACAACTTTGTGAGTAGCTTTCAAGGTCAAAGGCAAGCATTTCTGACATCAAAATCTGAGCCATTACTTGTGTTGTCAATAGCCGAAGTATATGCAAATACACGTATTGTGGATGGTATCAGTCAGTACGTTAGTTCAATACCCTTTTATGTTGCAGAAACCATCCAGGGTTGCAGATAGAATTGATAGTCAAGCAGTAGAATATCAGAAGTTCCAGATGCTCGGTGTCTGCTGCAAACATTATTTTCACTTATTTTGAGCTGGTGCTGATATGAGAGGCAAACATAAACAGTTAAATTAAAATATAGAAGATTGCATGAAGCAGGGACCAGTGAATAAAAGCGTCAGCTTTCTTGATGGTTAACTATCTTACAGAACACAACAATCAGCTTGACATCTGAGGTTTGTGTTATGATTAATTAAAAGTTATAAGTGCATTTTAGCAACAGTGAAATTCTGCAGAATGCAGAACCTGTAGTGCACAATTCCATCAACACATACTGTTCAAAGTCAGTGTGTGATTATCAAGCCGTTAAAAGCTACTAAACCTGCTGACATTCTATCGATTATGGCAGGAACAAATTTAATTTTCTACAGAATCAGACATGTGATTTTGGATAACAAAAGATATTTGGGCATATTTCCAGGCTGTATTTCTTCAAAATGGCTTGCATCACAGCCAACACAGGTGGCACAGTGGCTAGCATTGTTACCTTACAGTACCAGGGACCCTGGTTCAATTCCAGCCTCAGGTGACTGTCTGCGTGGGGTTTGCACATTCTACCCATATCTGCGTAGATTTCCTCTGGGTGCTCCAGTTTCCTCCCACAGTCTAAGGATGTGCAGTTTAGGTGAATTGGCTATGCTATAGTGGCCTGGGCCATGTAGTCTAGGTGGGTTAGCCATGGTAAATGTAGGGTGGGGGGTGGATCTGTGTGGGAGAGTAGGTGTGGACTTGATGGGTTGGCCCCACACTGTAGGGATTCTATTCTACCCCAATATTAAAAACAAATTATTTGAGGAAAAACATTAATGTGCCTGTGACTTCAATCTATGCTGTACTATATGAATGTGTCAATGAAAATAAGGAGTACTAAAACCACCATATTAGCCAATGTCATTGCAAAGTGCCAAAATGTAATATTCCATGATTACACAACTATTCATGGACATTAAATCCTTAGGAATCAAGGTTTATTAATTCCTCAAGGTTTAACAAGAAACAGACCATTAATATTTTCTAGCTGATAGAAGCAAAGAAAAACTTTTCTGTTTAACCCAACAAAAATTAAATGTTATCAGAGATAATAGGAACTGCAGATGCTGGAGAATCCAAGATAATAAAATGTGAGGCTGGATGAACACAGCAGGCCAAGCAGCATTTCAGGAGCACAAAAGCTGACGTTTCGGGCCTAGACCCTTCATCAGTCTGATGAAGGGTCTAGGCCCGAAACGTCAGCTTTTGTGCTCCTGAGATGCTGCTTGGCCTGCTGTGTTCATCCAGCCTCACATTTTATTATCAAAAATTAAATGGTCTTCCTTGTTCTTTCAAACATTTGAAATCATTGACTAAATTCTAATATTACAACTGTATCCTAAAGTAATGTGTTGAAGAGCACCTCAATTGCAGTTAAAATACCAAGTTCTTTTAATCAAAAATATTTCTCATAAATGTATTAACAATGCAGACAATATCTACCCATCAAGAAAGCTGATGCTTTTATTCACTTGGTCCCTGCTTCATGCAATCTTCTGTATTTTAATTTAACTGTTTATGTTTGCCTCTCATGTCAGCACCAGCTCAAAATAAGTGAAAATAATGTTTGCTGCAGACACCTCAATTGCAGTTATAATACCAGTTTCCTTTAATCAAAAATATTTCTGACAAATGGATTAACAATGCTTTTAAAAAATAGATAAAAATGTTATATGAATGTTAAATGCCACTGTAATTTCTAGCATTTTACTCCATTACTAATCCTGAAGAATTAATCACCCTTCTGCCAACAGGAGCTTGTTGAATTACTGAACTGATTTTATGCTGACTTTGGGGGTCTCACATAATCAAATAGTTATGAAGGGCACAATAAGTAGAAATGGGTATATTTTGTGCTTGTGTGCATGTTTAACAAACTCCTTTACCTGGGGTGCATAGTGCCAGCCATCTGGTCCTTGATGAAGAGCTCTTGGCTTTTGATTTGATTGATTATTGTCACAGGTACTGAGTGAAAAGTATTGTTTTGAGTGTTAATCAGACAAATCATACCTTACATACGTAGATCAGAGTGATAGAACAAAATGCATAATATAATGTTATGTCTACAGAGAAGGGGCAGAGAAAGATCAAATCTAATATATGAGGGATCCATTCGTAAGTCTGATAACCGCAAGGAAAAAGCTGTTCTTCATATCTGTTGGTACGTGTTTTCAAACTTTTGTATTTTCTGCCCGAAGAGAGTGCGCACCACTTTCTGTAGCTTCTTACGGTCCTTGGCAGAGACGTTGCTACACCAGGTTGGTATGCACCTGGGCAGTATGCTTTCTATGGTGCATCCGTAAAGGTTGGTGAGGATCCTTATGGACATACTGAATTTCCTGAGCCGCCTGAGAAAGAAGAGGCGTTGTTGTGCTTTCTCGACCATCGCACCTACTTGGGAATTCTAGGAGAGGTTATCATTATCGTCAGTCCTAGGAACTTCTTCCCTGCTGTTATTAGATTGCTGAATGGACCTCTCTAACTTCAAATAATTTCAACATTGCCAATGTTGATCTTACTCTGTGCACCTCCCATGCAGCTGTAACCTTGAACGGCTGTTCGGAGGCCTGTAGCTTAATGCCATGCTAACTCTGTCTAAGCACCCTAAGATCTGTATGTCCTTCTTTGCTACGATCTGCCTCTATAGCTCACAAAACAAAACTTTTCACTGCATTCAGGTACATGTGACTATGATAAATAAATTAAATAAAATCAAACAGAAAGCGAGGTAGTAAGTTGAAAAAAGGAACCTTTAGGGTCGTGATCTCAGGATTCTTCCAGTGCCACATACCAGTGAGACTAGAAATATTTAAATAGTACAGTTAAATATGGGCCTAAAGAGCTAGTGCTGGAGAGGGGGCTGCAGGTATATGACCATAAGATCACAAGACATAGGAGTGGAAGTAAGGCCATTCGGCCCATCCAGCCCACTCTGCCATTTAATCATGGCTGATGGGCATTTCAACTCCACTTACCCACACCCTCCCCATAGCTCTTAATTCCTTGCGAGATCGAGAAATTATCAATCTCTGCCTTGAAGACATTTAACGTCCTGGCCTCCACTGTGCTTCCTCACAACTGTTCTGAAGAAGGGTCACTGGACCCGAAATGTTAACTCTGATATTTTTTCTTCACAGATGCTATCAGGCCTGCTGAGCTTTTCCAGAAGCTTCTATTTGTGCTCCGAGTTTACAGCATCTCCAGTTCTTTCGGTTTTTGTTACTGAACATGGCAGGACTGGTGATCTGAGGTGTATTTGTTTTAATACATGAAGTATGCCAGATGAGACAGATGAATTTAAATCTCGGATTAATACAGATAACTATGATATTGCAGCTATTGCTATGAGAGGGACAAGACTGGCAATTTAACATTCTTGGATTTAGATATTTCAGGTACTATAAAGAGGAATGTAACAGAGGTAGGGGAGTTGCATTACTGGTAAGCGACAACACCACAGCTGTGCTGAGGGAGGACACCTTGGAGAGCTCATTCAGACAGGCCGCTTGGGTCGAGCTCAAGAATAGAGAAGACTTAAGCACTTTGATGCCATTAAGCTACAGGCTTCCTAATAGCCAGTGGATGGTAGAGGAACAGATGTGTGTACGGCTTATGGAAAAATGTAGAAACAGCAAATTTGTTGTGGCAGGTAATTTTAACTTCCTGATATTGACTGGGACTTATTTAGTGCCAAAGGCATGGATGGGGTGGAGTTTGTTAGGATGGTTTTCTTGAAATAATATGGAAATAATCCAACTAGGGAAGTGCTATATCGGACCTAGTATTAGGTAATGAGCTAAACCAGGAGATTGAAGTTTCAGTGGGGTGAATTTTGGCAATAGTGACCATAATTCTGAAAGTCTTAAGCTATGTATGGATTAAGACAAGACCAGTCTTGAAGTGAAAATACTAAATTGGGGGAAGGCTAATTACAACAATATCGGACAGGAACTGGGGAATGTAGATTCAGAACAGTGGCTAATCCATATCTGGCATGTGGGAATCTTTTAAAGGCCGATTGATTTGCGATCAGGAGCAGCATGTTCATGTGAAAATGTAGGGTGAGGGTGGCAAGATTTAGTAACTTTGTATGACAAGAAAAATTGAGAACATAGTCAAAAAGAAAAAAAAGCATATGTAAGCTTTAGGAATCTGAAGACAGAGTACAAAAGAGTACAAAAATAGCTGGGGAAAAATTCAGACAAGGAATTAGGAGGGTTTAAAGGGGCCATGAAATGTCTATGCCTAACAGGATTAAGGAAAATCCAAGGCATTTTGTACATATATAAGAAGCAAGATGATAGCTAGAGAAATGATAGGTTCACCTCAAGGACAAAGGAGAGAATTTATGTGTAGAGCCAGAGGGCGTAAGTGAGGTCCTTAATGAATACTTTGAGTTGGTATTCACAAAGGAGAAGTACATGAAAGATGGTGAGTTTCAGGAAGGGTATGTTGATATTCTAGAGCACATCAGTATAAAAAAAAGAGGTGTTATGTGGTTTTAAAAGAATTAAGGTAGACAAGTTCCCAGGGCCTGATGAGATCTTTCGTAGAATGCTAAGGGAAGCAGATAATGAAACTGTTGATGCATTCTGATGATTCTCATCTCACCACCAAACCACCCATGTTACTGCTTCAAATGAACAATTTTCAAGCATTACCTGGTTGATCTTTTGAGATATTAATTCATTAGTGAGGTTTGTCCCAGCTCATTATTGCTTTACCTGTCACTTAATTGAATTTTACAGCTTACCATTGAGATGATAAAACATTTTATAATACTATCTTTGTCTATATATTGAGGATAGGGACAGTGTGCTTCAATGTCCTTATGATTGATACTGAGTTCAGTGCCTGTGTTGTGCTAGTTGGTAAGTGTTCCTCTTACCTTAGCAGTGACCTCTTTTCAGTAATTTTTTTTAGAGGCTATCTGCTAGGTAATGTTTTTCTCTTGTGGTTCTGGGTGCCTGGAACAAATTTCTCCACTTTTAAAACAGGATATAATGGAAACGTTGCTTGTGACCATAAACCTGTCTACTATAAAATTAATAAAAGAGCACAAAATAATAATGTAAACAAATTACAAAAATAGTTCATCTCAAATTATACAAAAAGTGCGTACAAAGTATAAGTACATAATAACAATGTATATTAGGTGAGAGTGAGATATTCTTATGTATTCTGTCACTATTAATCTGAGGTAATAAAACTCTAAAAGGATTACATGGTAACAAAACCAAATGCATTGTACAAAGTTAACTTTAATACAAAGACTGTATTTATTCAAATGTAATTGCTTTTCTCTCGATACACTATAATTTAAACCAAAGCTAATGAAGAACATAGCTGTTTTTTTTCTTCTGCTCCCTTCACACAGTAAATTTTTTCTTGTCTCCTTTTACTGATAACACCAAAACATTCTGCCAGGGATTCATTGAATCAAAGAATGTGAGCCTGTTCAAATGTGTCCTTTGCTTCAACCAAACCCGCTATTTATTGTCAGGCAAAGCAGAATTGTGTGATATTAAAGTTGTAAAATCTATATAGGTTACAGTTAGGCAGAACAATACAATGTTAGGCTGAAGTGATGAAAATACTTTCACTGCCTGATTATGCGTAAACTAAAATGATCATGAAACATTAATCTCCTGAATATTCCTACAGCAAGTAGCTTAATTGAGAAAGTGAATATATTGATTTCACCAGAAATGCAAACATGGTGGGCGAACAAAAGCATTCATCATAATGAACAATTTAAACAAAGAATCTACACACTTTAATACAATTTTGTCAGAACATTAAGAATATGAAATCCTATACAAGCTGTTTGGTCCTGAGGTCCAGAACACTGTGAAAACAAAAAGCTTGTCTGGTCCAGAGATCCAGGATACTGAAAAATACCGGTGATAATAGGAACTGCAGATGCTAGAGAATCCAAGATAACAAAGTGTGGAGCTGGATGAACACAGCAGGCCAAGCAGCATCTCAGGAGCACAAAAGTTGATGTTTTGGGCCGAGACCCTTCATCAGAGAGGGTCTAGGCCCGAAACGACAGCTTTTGTGCTCCTGAGATGCTGTTTGGCCTGCTGTGTTCATCTAGCTCCACATTTTGTTATACTGAAAAATACCACCTGTTTCAAAATAACATCTAGCTTTCATGAAGAAAATTCGTGAGATGAAAGGTGCTCCAGCTTTTACAATTACCTCTTCCAGCACGAAAGACATCCTCACTAAGGTAAATCCAAGAGATAAAAGGTACTTCTGTTTAAAGGGACTTATAAGCCTCACACAGAATCAATGTAAACAATCTTCAACTCAGGGACCTACCAATTTTCCAAGTCTGAAGGGAACACATTCTCAAAATACTGAAAATTCCACACTGTCTGAATTTGTGAAATTAGAAACTTGAGGGAGGTGATGAAGTGGTTATAGATGTCATAACGATGCAGAATGTCATTTATGGGAGAAATTTTGCGGAAGCTGTTGTATAAAGGTGTAAGATTCTGAAAGAGTTAATGCTGAGGGATGCAATAAGCACCATTCAATATGATGATGTCAAGTAGGTACGGGTGGCAATCATCAGATGCCATTTCCGCCACCTCCTGCAAGCTGCCACCACCAAACACATATTTCCCCTCCCCTCCCTTGTCCACCTTCCACAGGGACCGTTCCCTCCAGGACACCCTAGTCCATACTTCTTTCATCCCCAACACCTCCTCACAGCCCTACGCTTCCTTCCCCGGTAACCAGCACATTTACCTCCTCCTTCCCCAGTCTCCAAGGTCCCAAACATACCTTCCAGGTGAAGCAACACTTCACTTGCACTTCCAAGAATCTAGTCTACTGCATTCGCTGCTCACAGAGTGGTCTCCTCTACATTGGGGAAACAAAGAATAGACTTGGCGACTGCTTCACAGAACATCTATGTTCTGCTTGCAAAAAAGACCCTGAACGACCTGTTGCCTGCTACTTCAATATACCACCCTGCTACAGTGTTCCAGTGAAGCCCAGCATAAGCTGGAGGAACAACACCTCATTTTCCACTTGGGGACCCTACAGTCCTCTGGACTCACTACTGAGTTCAATAATTTTAGGGCCTAAACTCCCCCATGTCCCAGCCCCCCACACCACACACCAGGTCTTGTTACCACATAGACTGCCACTCCACACACCCCCCCGTTCTTAGTCAATAACAGTCCCCATTAACAACTATGCACCCTCCCAGCCTGATCGTTAGTAGCTCCTTTGTCTGTCCAACTGTCTTTCTCTCTTTTCAGGTTCTTTCCTATCATTTACTCCCTACCCCACCCACCTCACTATTTTGTGCATATAAACTGATGTTTTCCCAGCCACTTACAGTTTTGAGGAAGGGTCACCAGACCCGAAACACTAACTCAGTTTTGTCCTCCACAGATGCTACCAGACCTGCTGAGCTTTTCCAGCAACTTTGTTTTTGTTCCTGATTTACAGTATCCGCAGTTCTTTTGGCTTTTATTAGATATGGGCAGCAAACCTGTTTTGGATCTCAAAGAAGTAAGACTTAACGTCAGTGTCCCCCTCAATCTCAGAAAGTTTCCATCACACATAAGTGCATAGTAGGAAAAATACCATGAAACTGGCAAATGGAACACACTGGTCTAACTTGTTTTGTATACTTTGAAAATTCAGGTCCAGTAAGACCAGTATGTTAATTTCAAAATATTGCTGTTTCTTTCCACTTTTTTTTTCTCTCTTGCAACCATGCAAGAATTAGATCTTGTTTAAGATTGCTTCCTCTTCTTGTGAGCCTACCAGATGCTTTTCGTCTTGCACCCTAGACTAAGGATAAATATAATGAATCTGGTGAATCAGACATAACAAAATAGCAACAAATCTACCAGATGAATCTTACACCAAGATGAGCTGTGTTGAGGATTCATCTTACAACCCCTTGGGGTATATCCTGTCAGGACACTCTCATGAATGAGAAGTAGACCTTGCAAGGGTGCTGACACTAAAGTTTCTTTTGATGCATTGATGCAATTTGCAATATAGTCAGATACCCAAAGGCTTTTTGTGTAGTGAAGCAGCCGGGGCTAGACAAGACAGCCAGTTGTGTTTCTAAAGTTTCACTTTTAGGATGCCTGCAAGCATGACACCAAAGCCCTCAGCATTCACCATCACATGTGGGAGTCACCAGCTGGCAAGCTAAGGATATTGAAGACAGAACATAGAACAGTACAGCACAGTACAGGACCTTTGGGCCATGATGTTGTGCCGAACTTTTACCCTAAACTAAGGTCTATCTAACTTCTACCCCCTACCATATACTATCATCCATATGCCTATATAATAGCTGCTTAAATGTCCCTATTGAGGCCAACTCCACTACCCTCTCTGGCAATGCATTCTATGCCCCAACCACTCTCTGAGTAAGGACCTACCTCTGACATCTCCCGATATCTACCTCCTTTCACTTTAAAACTATGCCCCCACAATGAATATGGTAACAAAAAGATGTAAACATACTTCACAGGACTAAGTGGATCAAAAGATAGGGAGAAAGCAGGTACGGAGTTGTATGTTAAGCCATGATCATGCTGAATGATAAAGCAGGTTCAAAGGAACAATAATTTTCTCTTGCTCCAATATTCAGTGTTTATGTCTTTCTGATTTTGCAGCTTCATGTGTATCATTTTTGACAGAACCTACCCCTCAAGGATTTGCCTTCACAACCATCAGAAAAGATGGAACAAATGAAGGCAATCCACCGCTTGCTCTGTGTCCATCGTTCCTTGTTGCTGAAAAGATGTCAATAATAAAGCCCTTAAGGAATCCAATCTGACAAGTTTATCAAAGTCAGAATTTTTCCTTTTGTACTCCCATGTGTTTTCTACCATGAGCATTCCCAATATTAGTATTGTCCTTTCCTGACACACTCCTGATAATGAGATAGTAAGTACTGCAAATGCTTGAGAATTTGAGATAAAGTGTAGAGCTGAATGAACACAGCAAGCCAAGCAGCATCAGAGGAGCAGGAAAGCTGAAGTTTCGGGTCTGGACCCTTCTTCTGAAGAAGCTGGGGTCATCTAGCTCTATACCTTGTTATCTCGTACTCCTGTAGATACTAATTTCACACTTCTCATATAACTTATCAATCTATGTCACATCAAGCATTAATATCTCAGAGAGATGAGCACAGTTCAAAGCAAGGCAAAGAAAGATGAGGTGAAGCAAGGGAAGGGGAAGAGTGAAAAGAAAGAAAAGAAAACACCTTTATTCGCCGAGCCAGTAAAGTGCTTTTCCAAAAACATTGATGAGTTGAGCGACTAGATATTCTAGTTTTTAGTGGTGTGGATTGAGTGATAAACGTTGGCCAGGAGACCAAGAGTTCTTGCTTGATAGACTAGTGTTTCTCCAAACATAGTGGAATCTTGACCTTGTTTCAAACATATTGTCATGGAAAGCCAATAGTTGTTAATATTGGTGAGAAGTTTCCTGCTCATGTCATGCCCAAGATATCTCTTATGTGGAATACATATGTATATACATACTGTCATTCACACTCTGTCTTTAAAACACCAATAATGAATTTGTGGATCCACGTATCATTTTGGCCTACAGGAAATAGGAAATGGTTTCTGATGATGTTTCGCATTCTGTGATTACATAGTGCTACCCACTGGCCCATGAAAATAAGCAAGAAACTGCAGGGCATTTACTTTATTAGCATAATTTGTTAAATTTAAATGATTTGCTTTTTTCTGTAATGGCCTATGATACGACAACAGAATCAGAATTCAGAGGGACAGTCTCATGCTATTAACATTTAATCGGACACGTCAGTCAATGAAATCTTCTTGCTAGTGGTCATGAGATGACGATACTTTATGGTGAACCAAGACCATCTGAGGAAATTATCACAGTGTGCAGTTCCTAAATGGAAGCATGGTTTCAAATAGCGCCAAAGGTGACCCTTCAGCAATTGTCTAAGCCTTGAGATCTCCGACTTTCTCACATTTCAAGAGAAGTAAAGACGATTCTCCCACTTCCGAAGTTGACACTGTTCAAGCTCTCAGTCATTGCGTGAAATAATATGATCAGTGTTGTTCCAGAAGGGCTTATTCCCATATGATTATTGGTTCTAGACAGAGCTTTAAAACTTCTTCTGCCTTGTCCACATGATGCTAATCCATTCAGTAGAGCCTTGTGCACAAAGAATGCTGTTCCATGCACAGAAATATCATTCCATACCATAACGAGCAATACGCGGCTTTCTCTGGATGTTCTTTGCTCAGCCACAAGCAGCCCAAACAACTTGAGGAAGATGGTTAAGAACAACATCACTCGCCTAATGTTTGAGATGCAGAATCATAAGGATGGTGTTTGTATCTTAATTTTTTTTTCAATTTGCAGTCCTGGCTCACAACATTCAGAAGATAGGAGGGCAGTGGGACAAAGGTGGAAGGTAATGTAAATGATAGTCATACTACACAAAGAGGTGTTATGTTTCCTACAAAAGCAGTGATAGCAATAGGCACAGAGACAGTTATGTCAGTGATAATGGGAACTGCAGATGCTGGAGATTCCAAGATAACAAAGTGTGGAGCTGGATGAGCACAGCAGGCCAAGCAGCATCTCAGGAGCACAAAAGCTGACGTTTCGGGCCTAGATCCTTACTAGGCCCGACACGTCAGCTTTTGTGCTCCTGAGATGCTGCTTGGCCTGCTGTGTTCATCCAGCTCCACACTTTGTTATCACAGAGACAGTTGTGTTGTCTTTTGTAAGGCTCATGTTAACATAAGCTAAATTTTGTTACTAAATAATGTATTGCAGTTTTTATACTTTGTCTGTAGATTTGGACAATGTTGTGCATGAGACAGAAGTCAATGTTGCGTGCTGATCAGTTGGCTGTTATGGGGATGTGGTGCTGTACACTGTTCAAATGTTAATGAAACAAGCTCTGCTGATACTAGTGTTACAACATCTCAACATGCTCCTGGGACAAGCACTGCTGTGTCAGCACTGATTACAGTTGGAGAGTTTTTTGCAGTTACGACAATAAATAAGTACTCTGCACAGCAATCAGTTCTATGGCACCCTGGGGAACAAAGAAACTTGAGGTAGGCCACACAATTTATGAAGGACTTCTAGCACAAACAGAAACTCCCCGAATTCATTTTAATAGCCTCAAATGAAATCATTTCACATAAATAAGCTATTTTAAAATGACATAATTCTTTACATCGACCATGTAATAACCATAGACCAGAGACAATGGTGTTATCTTCTGTATGGTTCAAGTTAATACAAGCTAAATGCTGTTACTAAATAATTTATTGTAGCATTTATACCTACTCTGTAGATTCAGTGGCAGTAACACAGCCACACTTTCCCTTTATTAATTCACAGGTTGGGCGCATTATGACCAGGCAGAATTTATTGCCGATCCCAGAAGGCATTTAAGGGTCAACCACATTGCTGGCCAGACCAGATAAGGCAGTTGTCTTCCCTAAAAAACATAGTGAACCAGATGTCTTTTCCCAATAATTAACAGTGGATTCATTATCATCATCAGACATCAAATTCCAGATATTTTTATTGAATTCAAACTCCACCATCTTTCATGGCAGGATCTGAGCCCAGGTTCCTGGGCATTATCTGGGTCTCTGGGTTGACAACCCAGTGAGAACACCACTAGGTCTCTGTATTTGCTTGAAACATTTTCATGAATTTCTGAGATAAACAAACAAGTCAGCTGAAAGCATGGAGTACCATTTTTGAATATTGTGTCAATTAACATTCATACACTGCCTTTGAGCCACTGGATCCAGATTCAAACTCCACCTACTTCCAAGGTGACTAATAATAATTCTGAACAGGCTAATTAGTAAGCTGTCTCATGATAGCACCCCAACCTCTGAGCTAGGGGTACTGTTTTAAGTCCTATCTGTCCTGAAAGTGTGCCGAAACATGTTTGAACAGAATAGTTATTATTAGCCTTGAAACCAACAAAGATAATTATCACAGAGTAGTAAAGTTGTGTTGGCTACTCAAGTATCTGCAACTGCTATTTCCCAAGTTCTGTGTCTGCTTTAGCTGTCACCTTACATAATCTATCTATTCAAATTTTTATGCTCTATGTAGCTCATATTCGAGAACAGGAGAATAGACTTGCTCGCATGTTGCTTCCAAACGTATTTCAAACCAAAGAGATAATCCATCAGAAAGCACGTCGCATGACAGCACTTCAGAAGATATACTGCAAAAAGATCAGTTGTTGCTTTCATACTTCTCTGTATGAGTGGTGATGGAAAACCTATACAAATGCCAGAACACTCTTTTGATACTGCGACCTCCTCCAGCCCTGCAGCATTCCAAGAATTAAATTTCTCTCCTATTTTGACACCAGTCCTTGTAGGATTAAGTAGAGTAATTTACAGCGCAGAATGTGGCTATTCAACTCATCAAACCCATTGCCAGTTGCCTGCAGCCCAATCCAATCAATTCCGCTCCCCTGCTTGGCCCAACATCACAAACTTGTGTCCTTCAAGTAGTCTATCAATTTCGTTCTGTAATCACTATTTGTTTCTGCTTCCAGTATCTTTGTGGACAGCGCGTCACAAATCAATACTGGGTAAGAAAATGCTTCGTTGCATTAGACTTGGATCTCTGACCCCAAATCTTAAATCTGTATACCTAGTTGAAAATGTTAATAGGGAAGCATTTTTTTTCTTGAATACTTTATCTAATCCTGTCATAATCTTGTACATTTCAATCAAATTTCCCCTTGACATCCTTTGATCCAAGGAGAACAACTCCAGCCTTTCCAGCCCAAAGTTGTAACTAAAATTCCCCTCATTGCTGGAATAATTTTGATAAATCTCCTCTGCCATTTCTCAAGGGCCATCACATCCTTTCTACGATGTGGTGATCAGAATTGGATGTCATGCTCCAGTTGGTGTCTCAACAAAGCCTTATAAAGACCAAGCATAACTTCCTGCTTTTGGGCTTAATATCTTTATCTTAGTTCCCAAATGGTATTGTCCTGACTATGTGCAATTTTGCAGAATTTTGGTTGCAGATTCGGTTTGGGAGGAACTGAGGAATTATAGGAGGAAGAAATTACTAGTGGGAAGTTCTTTACACAGAGGGTGGTGGGCACCTGGAACGTGTTGCCAGCGGAGGTGGTAGATGCAGACACGTTAATGTCTTTTAAGATATATTTAGACAGGTACATGGATGGGCAGGGAGCAAATGGACACAGACAGTTAGAAAATAGATAACAGGTTAGACAGAGGATCTTGATCAGCGCAGGCTTGGAGGGCCGAAGGGCCTGCTCCTGTGCTGTAGGTTTCTTCGTTTCTTTGTTTCTTTGTAAACAGTAACCATAATGTAGGAGAAGATATACAGGAAAAATGGAGGAAAGCCATTTTTCAGTCAGCCTCTGAAGTTGCGGAATTCAATACTTTGTCCTAAAGGCTGCAAAGCACCTAAGCAGAAAATGAAATGTTGTTTCTCGAGTTTAGATGAAACTTCATTGGAGCATCATATTAGCCCCTCAACTTCAGAGCCTAACCATTAGGTGTCTGCCATGCATTTTTCTTACAGGCCCAACAGCCTCCTCCTACTTCGGCCTTTGTCTTGTTTATGAGTGGTTTACTTCGCTCGGTAGAGAAAGCCCATTTTCTCTTTCACGCTTTAATTTTCACCTATTAGCATTTCTCTTTTTCTTTCATCTCAATTAATAACCCCTTGTCTTTTGCAATCGGGCCTCCACCCCAGCCGTTCTCCTCACTTCTCATCTGCCTCCAACAAAAATATTTTAAAAATCACTATTTTCCAACTCCTTTCAGTTTTGAAGAAGAGTCAGTCCAGATTCAAAATGTTAGCACTGTTTCTGTCCCCATCATCCATGTTTAACCAAAGAAATAAAGAAAAGCATTAAACTTAAGGAAAAAGAAAATAACTGCAGAAAGATGAGAGCCTGGTCAGATAACTAGTTGGAATACAAAGAACAGGAGTGAATGACTAAAATGTTAATTCGGACAAATTAATTAAAGAATAAGAGGAAGCTACCGAGAAATGTAAAAGCATGGAGCAAGAGTTAGAACATAGAACATAGATCAGTACAGCACAGAACAGGCCCTTCAGCCCACAATGTTGTGCCGACCATTGATCCTCATCTATGCACCTTCAAATTTCTGTGACCATATACATGTCCAGCAGTCTCTTAAATGACCCCAATGACCTTGCTTCCACAACTGCTGCTGGCAACGCATTCCATGCTCTCAACTCTCTGCGTAAAGAACCTGCCTCTGACATCCCCTCTATACTTTCCACCAACCAGCTTAAAACTATGACCCCTCGTGCTAGCCATTTCTGCCCTGGGAAATAGTCTCTGGCTATCAACTCTATCTAAGCCTCTCATTATCTTGTATACCTCAATTAGGTCCCCTCTCCTCCTCCTTTTCTCCAATGAAAAGAGACCGAGCTCAGTCAACCTCTCTTCATAAGATAAGCCCTCCAGTCCAGGCAGCATCCTGGTAAACCTCCTCTGAACCCTCTCCAAAGCATCCACATCTTTCCTATAATAGGGCGCCCAGAACTGGACGCAGTATTCCAAGTGCGGTCTAACCAAAGTTTTATAGAGCTGCAACAAGATCTCACGACTCTTAAACTCAATCCCCCTGTTAATGAAAGCCAAAACACCATATGCTTTCTTAACAACCCTGTCCACTTGGGTGGCCATTTTAAGGGATCTATGTATCTGCACACCAAGATCCCTCTGTTCCTCCACGCTGCCAAGAATCCTATCCTTAATCCTGTACTCAGCTTTCAAATTCGACCTTCCAAAATGCATCACCTCGCATTTATCCAGGTTGAACTCCATCTGCCACCTCTCAGCCCATCTCTGCATCCTGTCAATGTCCCGCTGCAGCCTACAACAGCCCTCTACACTGTCAACGACACCTCCGACCTTTGTGTCGTCTGCAAACTTGCTGACCCATCCTTCAATTCCCTCGTCCAAGTCATTAATAAAAATTACAAACAGTAGAGGCCCAAGGACAGAGCCCTGTGGAACTCCACTCACCACTGACTTCCAGGCAGAATATTTTCCTTCTACTACCACTCGCTGTCTTCTGTTGGCCAGCCAATTCTGTATCCAAGCAGCTAAGTTCTTATAGTTATCCAAGAAGAAGTGTAAATCAAGTGAAATTTGGTTCTCTAGAAATTGAGAATAAGGAGTTAACAGTAGATAATAAAGGACAAATGTAGTGAATAAATATTTAGCTTCTGTCTTCACAATAGAGGGCAAAAGAAATGTAATCCGGTAATTGTAGATGTAGCTATTGGCTGCTATGTTTTTATATTTTGTTTTCCTTTACTCATTCACAGGATAGGGCTGTCGCTGGCTCAGCAGCATTTATTGCCCATCCCTAATTGTTCAGAGGGCAGTTAAGAGTCAACCATATTGCTGTGGGTCCCGAGACATACATAGGCCAGACCAGGTAACACTGACCGTTTCCTTCCCTAAAGGACATTAGTGAACCAGAGGGTTTTTTCTAACAGTTGACAATGGATTCACAGTCATCATTAGACTGTTAATTCCAGATTTTTATTGAATTCAATTTCCACCATCTGCCATGGCACGATTCAAACCCAGGTCCCCAGAACATTATCTGGGTCTCTGGATTAACAGTCCAGCAATAACACAACTAGGCCATTGCCTCCCCAAAGATGATGGATTTCATCTTAGGGTCTAAAAAGAATTGGCTACTGAGGACCAGATGCATTATTATTCATTTTCCAAATGTTTTCCTTCTCTGTTGAAGAAGGGACAGAGGCAAAAAATAAGGAACTTGACCTCTGTCATGTGGAAAATATTAGTATGATCATTAAGGAGGTTATAACTGTCCACTTTCAAAACATAAGGTGATCAGGAAGAGTCAGCATGATTTTATGAAACAGAAATCCTATTTGACCAACATTTTGGCTGTCTTTGAAGGAATAATATGTGCTGTGGATAATGGGGAGACCATTGATATAATGTACTTGAATTTCCATAAAACATTTGTCATTCTACACAAAAGGTTATTGCGCAAATAAGGAGCTCATATCAGAATGATTAATTGATGATTACATAATATTCAGCATCATCAATTACTCTTCATACACTGAAGCAAATTGTGTCTTAATGAAGCAAGACCTGTATAATATCCAGGCTTGGGTTAACAGTGTATAAACTAACATTTGTGCCAAACAGTGACCACCTCCACCAAGAAAGAATCCTACCATAGTCCTTTGAGATTCAAGGGTGTTACCATTGAGGTTGTAGGCTTGCTCACTGAGCCAGTGTGTTTGGCTGCAGACATTTTGTCACCTGCTGGGTAACATTGTCAGTGCACCTTCGGTGAAGCAATGGAGAGAACACCAACGCTTCACTGGAGGTACACTGACCATGTTACCTAGCAGGGCGACAACATATCTGCAACCAAACACACCAGCTCGATGAGCAAGTCTACAACCTCCTCCACAACCCAAGCTACATATCTCCTCAAAAAAAGGTACCACCATTGCTGAATCCCCCACTGTCAAAATTCAAGGGTTACCATTGATGAGAAACTGAACTGGTCTTACCATGTGGCTACAAAATCAAGTTAGAGCTAGGCCATTCAGCAGCCAGTAACTCAGCTCCTAACTCCTCAAAGATTTTCCAAAATCTATAAGGCTCAAGTCAAGAGTCTGATGAAATATTCTCCACTTTTCTGGATGAGTGCAAGTCCAACTTCACTCAAGAATCGCGGCACCGTCAAAATAGTCTTGATTGGCACTCCATCTAACATGCTCAACATTCACTCCCTTCACCACTGAGTAAGATCTCAGAGATGCACCACAATTCATGAAATTTCTGAGACAGCACCTGCCAAACCTCTACCCCCAATAAATACAAGGATAGTAGATGCATCGGAACACCTGAGAGATCACCTCCAATCTGAAGCTAATGTTGACTTGGAAATATATTGGTATTCCTTCACCATTGTTCGGTCAAAGATTCTGGAACTCCCTTCCGAATATCATTTTGGTTGTACCTACATCGCATCAACTGCAACTGTTTAAGCACCACTTTCTCATAGGTAAATACAGATGGGTAATAAATGCTGGCCACATCCTAGAAATGAATTTTAAAAATTCAAAATAAGATAGGAAACCTTACTATAACCAATGACCCCTCAAAGCTGCACAAATGGTCTGAATATGCCAATCACTTGTAGACTTATTGGCTTCTGATTTTGGAAGTCACTGCCACTCACAGACCTCAGAGTAGAAGGTAAAACTGGAGGGAATATAGTATAAAGTCTTGTCTTTCACAAAGCTCTGAGTACTTTTGTCAATTTAACATCACTATTTATTTTTCAGACATTCTGTTAATGACATTCATCTGCTCTGAAATTAATGATTACTGTGTAAGAAATTATTTCAGAATTGTCCTTTAAGCTTATCAGAAGACATTAGCTGGCGACTGGTATTTTAAACCAAGTTTAATGAAAGATCATGATGACAGTACTGCAAAGGTCATCTGGTTTCTTTGCTAATAGATGACAACTTTTAATATTTAAATTCATTCTGAATGGTGCAAGTTCAGTTACTTGGGGAGTTTGGGCTATTTCTGACGAGGTTGGACTAAGTTCATCTTTTCTCTTCCTTTCTTCCCTTTTCCCTCCATAAACTACTGACATCAAATGACTCATTCATCTCACAATTCCACACATTGCAGTGGCTAGTGAGCGAATGTTTGCTGGAGAGTGGCGAAGGAATGGATACATTTTTCATATCTTCACACTTTCCTGTTACAGACCAGTCTCAAACATTCGTGGATTTGGCTAACAATCTGAGGAAGGGGTGAATTGTCTTTTTAGCAAAGTTTTAAAATGGCGACAGTTTGAAAAACATCTCCTCATGGACAGGAAGATGTAAGCCATGGAACAGTGATTACAAATGTGGCAGTGGCTTAGTTCTGCCGGGCCATATTGCCTCTAACATGTGGTATCTAACACATGGGTCCCAGCACCCATTCTATGGATTGATTCTTCAGTCAGCATTGTTCCTGTGACAGGGTGGCCTAGGCAATGACTTGTTGCATGCGAACTATTGAGATTCAAGGGTGTTACCATTGAGGTTGTAGGCTTGCTCACTGAGCCAGTGTGTTTGGCTGCAGTTTAAATATTGAACTACAAAGAGGGTTTTAAGCCAATAGCTGTCACCCAGTTGGATAGAGTTGTTAAGAAGGCGCGTGGTGTGTTAGCTTTCATTAATAGAGGGATTGAGTTCAAGAGCTGTGAAATTATGCTCCAGCTAAACAAAAATGTGGTTTGGCCACATCTGGAATATTGTGTCCAGTTGTGGACACCTCATTACAGGAAGGATGTGGAAGCATTGGAAAAGGTACAGAGGAGATTTACCAGGATGTTACCTGGAATGGACAAAAGGTCATATGAGGAAAGGTTGAGAGAGCTAGGGCTTTTCTCTTTAGGATGACGAAGGATGAGAGGTGACTTGATAGAGGTGTACAAGATGATCAAAAGTATAGATAGAGTGGACAGGCAGAGACATTTTCCTAGCGTGGATGTAGGTATTATGAAGGGGCATAGTTTTAAAGTGAGTGGAGCTAGATACAGTTCTTTATTCAGAGAGTGTTATGAGCGTGGAATGCATTGCTAGAGAGGGTAGTGAAGTCGGCCTCATTAGGGGCATTTAAGCAGCTATTAGATAAGCATATGGGTGATAGTATATGATAGGGGTGGAGGTTAGGTAGACCTTAGGTCACCAACCCAAGGAAACCTAAACATATAAATAGAAAGCGGGACACACAACCAGCGCTTTGAAGGAGACTCACTGATGATGTTACCTAGAATGGTGACGAAACGTTTGAAAACTAACCTTCCAGCTCAGCGAGCAAACTCACATCCAGACCTTAGGTTTCAGGTAAAAGTTCGGCACAACATTTGTGGGCCAAAAGGCCTGTACTGTGCTGTAAAGTTCTATGTTCTATGTTCTATTCCACTGTGCAAAGCTGGACTGGGTCAGCGTCTTTGGGTGATCTCTTCCCTCAGGGACAGGAATAACAGAATACTAAGGGTATCTGACTTGCTGGCAAAGAATGTGTCTAATCATGATTAGAGAGCTCTCAAACTTTACACTTTGGCTCATTTTCATTCACTTCATTGCACTACCAACACCAGGTATGAGAGAATTTGGAGGACAGAGTCACATCAGGTACTGATCAAATATACCTGTGCTGAGAAACACACATGGAATCTTTTCCAGCTTTCCAAATCTTGGCTATGATATGAATGCTGCACAGTAGTGACATGGGTTGAGGTATTGCTGGTTTTCTCATTCTTATCCCTCTCTCACTTTGTTACACAAGCCCACTGCCATTTTAGAATAGTCTGTAAGAGGACAGTGTGAAGATATGAAAAATGCATCCATTCCTTCGCCATTCTACAACACAGCATTCTTTAATTAGCCACTGCAACATGCGGAATTGTGAGATGAATGAGTCATTTGGTATTAGTTGTTTATGAAGCGAAAAGGAAGAAACTTAGAGAAAAGTTGAACTCACACCAGCATCCTCAGAAATAGACCATAGTCCCCAAATAACACAATTGTACCTGAAATGGGTTTCTGAAAGGACAACATAAGAAGTCCAAGTAATACACCTTTATTCCCCCACTCTAATTTGCATTATAACTTTCTACTGCTTTGATACAGGTTAATAGTTTTGCAGTTTATTTTATTGATTAATTTTGCCAAATCCTACACCCTTAGAACATATGGGAACTCTGCATTCCTCCCCTCCCCACCATACACACACCTATGCTCAGAAACAAACAAACAATCTGGGGTTGTGTTCTTTCTCTGCAGCTGGTACTTGGTACATTTCCGTAATCAGATAGATCAATGTTGCAGGGATTGTTTATAAATGACATGTGCATGCTGCAATTGTGAGCCACTATCACGATTTCACATTGGATGGAATGGTTTCGCAAATGCAGAAAATACGTTAGAACACTGACAGAGGTATTCCAATTAAATTCCAGTCACATGAGTTAAATTCATAGATCCTCACATTGCAATATACACACTGATAGGAATTAGCAGAATGCAATTTAAATATTAATGTTCCAGAGATGTTTAAATACAAAAAGGATTGTAACATCGCAGCTGAGTCCTCTTATCTTGAATTTATTAATGAACTGTAGATTGCATTTTCCTGCTTTCCTTGACACAGATTTGTGTGCAATCTCATTCCAGAGCTACTTGATTATCTACAACCTATTAAGATTCACAATAAGTCCACTGCTAACACCCAGACAGCCATTACATGTCTGATAGGAAGCAATGAATTAATAGAATATGTTTATTGATCGACTATTGGTCATAATATTATTTTTTTTCCAAATGCATCTCAGAAACTACTAACAAGTAAGGAATGCTCAGAGTGGACTAAAGGGTTGAGAGGTTAACAGTTTATAAAAACATCAGAACAAGTGATGTAGGTGAGGTTAGGGAACAAAATTATGCTATTTTCTTCACTCAATCTTTACAATAATTGTATTCATCAACAAAATTATCCTTTTTGCAAAAAATAAATAATGCAGAATGGGTTGGTCAGCAACCAAAAGAGAAAAATAGATTAATGTTGTTGATGGAAATTTTCAACAGCAGTTATTGGGTATTATTTCAAACTAATCAGTTTGGCTAAAGGTGAACATTGTGACGCCAATATGGAATTGGTTGACTCAAAACTCCATTATGTTGACATTACGGCCGTTGTCATCTTACAATGGGCCTTCCAATGGATGACTGCAGCAGGCCTACTTGTAATAGCCACACTCTAAAATGAAAATTAAGACTTGTAATACAACTGAATTACTACTTTGACGAACAAATAAGCAGACTTTGTTTTGCCATGTATGCTTTGCCCATTTGACTTTAACAATACTGGCAAAATATGGCCCCAAATCTTTATTGATTTCATTCTAGCATGCCACAATCTCTCAGGGTTATTTCTTCTCCATAATGCGTGTCTATGCCTCGCTGGGCCTACACATTTAGCTGACTGGCAAGCATTCAGAACATCTAGAATCTCTCCATTGAATAACTAGCAAGCTCAGAAGTGACTTGGTAATGAAGCCCAAGTATAAAGTTAAATCTATAACAGGGAAAACATGACCCAGTTTCAGAACGTCTAATAGTATTTGGTAACCTGTGTCAAGTTCCTGTGAATTGCCCTGAAATGACACAAGCTCAGTCTTTTAAAAGGACATTAGCCTTACTAACCTAAACAATGTTAGGCATGCCATTATAGTGATGAATTTTTAAGGTAATATTGTACACCATGTTTACTGTCTCCATTCAACGCTGTGCCTACTGTTTCCCAATGCCATTGAATTTCAAGTCCTTACGATGCCATTCGGTGTACATCTGTAAAGCAGGGAAAGATAAGTGCACAATGCACTGAGCCAATCTAGCTCTCTCCAAACCCTGGCATTCAAGGCAATAAGAGGTAACAAATTGTAGAGCTGGATGAACATAGCAGGCCAAGCAGCATCAGAGGAGCACGAAAGCTGCTGTTTTGGGTCTGGGCCCTTCATCAGAAACCCTGCAGTTAGCTTCAATTTTATACTTAAACTTTGTTAATTCAGAATATTGTCATAATACATGACACACTAAATCTTCTTAAGGAGTCTCACAGGAGTATTATCAAATAAAACAACTGACACTGAAGCAAAGAAGGAAACACATGTCCATATGCTTAGTCAAAGAACTATGGTTTGAGCATCATCTTAGTGAGTAGAACAGGTGGAGAGGTTTAGTGAGAAAATTGCAGAGCTTAAGGCTCAAATGGGAAAAAGCATGACAAGCACCAAACGATATGCAAAGTCAAGTATGTTTTGCATTCCTTAACCTTTGTGTTCTTAATTGGATAGTTTAAAATGATTATTCCAAATCTACACACACATAGTGTTATCTTGCTTTCTATCCAATTTAAAACAACTAATTAAATCTGTATTTAGTCAGTTACTTGTCAAGGGCAGTGCAAATGTATAATTCCTGAAAATATGCAAATAGGTATAGATAATTGGATTCTTTTCCAATTTTTCACATAATTGATAGTTTTAGACCGCTGGTCCAAAACATTGACTGTTTTGTTAAAACTCCTGGGGTTTGTGAACTGGCATTAATTCTTAAAATAACTCAAGTCATTCATGAAAAGAAAATAATTTTCACACCTGACTGTTCCTTTTTTTCTTGTAGGTAAGCATATGCAAAAAGTTCCAGCAACCAAAATGCAGCATATAACTTCAATACAACTGAAGTGAATTATCAGAGGGCTTTAGAAAGATACCTTAGCTATTAATGCAGCTATTAATACAACAGCACACATTGTTTGCTTCATGGAGTCACTGAAATCCAAGCCTGAATGTTCTTTATCAAAGTAACAAATACAGGAACCAAAGTGGAACATGCAGTGTGCAAAGCAAACAGTATGGTTTCTAATTACAGCAATGATTAGAATTCAAAAATCCAAACACTGTGTGACATTCTGAGGATATGAAAATTTTTATTGAAATGCAGTCTTCTTCCTTCCTTCCTTGATTAACTCTCTCACATTACTGCTCAGATCCATTTCATTTCTCCCCAGGCAAATGAAAGTAGCCAGCATTTGTACTATTTGAAATTGTAAATGCCAATGAGCCACGGATGGAAATAAAAGAGATCAAGAGAAAATGAGGCAGCTGTTTAGGCTGAAAACAATCAATGGAAATGAAAAAATAGGATTAACATTGAATGATGAGCAAATCAAAGATCCACACTTTCCCCTATAAAACAACACTGTTTGTAACAGGTCAAATAGTCCTTAAAGCAGTTACCACTCTTCCTGGACAATGAATCATTTTACAGTATTGATACAAATCAAGGAGTAGACTAACTATCCAGACCCTTGAGCCTCCTCCTTCACTCAATAACATTCTGGCCGACCTGATTCTAATGTCAAAACCTCATTGCTGCCTAACTTGTTGACCTCTTACCGTTAGATAGTAAAAATGATCCTCCTGACATTAAATAGCTTCAGCAATATAACTAAAATCACAATAGCAGTTCCATTCCCATTCTGATAGAGAATGGAACTTGGGAAGCAAGCAAAGGATTCCCTAATTGAAAAACAGAGTTCTGCAAATGCTAGAAATCTGAAATATAAACAGAAAATGCTGGAAGCAAAACACACTGAGCTTGGCAGCACCTAAAGAGAAAATAAAACACAAGTGGCATTTTGGATCTGCAGCCTTGCATCAGAGATGGGGATCCATAGATCATAGAATCCCTACAGTGTGGAAGCAGGCCCTTCACCCAAACAAGTCCATACCAGCCCTCAGAGAATTCCACTCAGACCCATCCCGCTATAACTCACCAAACTTACACATCACTGGACATTACGTGCAATTTTCCATGGCCAATCCACCTGCACATCTTTGGACTGTGGGATGAAACCAGAACACCTGGAGGAAACCCATGCAGACATGAGGAGACCATGCAAACTCCATACAGACAGTTGCCCAGAGGGTGGAATTGAACTCAGTTCCTTGTATCTGTGAGGCAGCAGTGCTAACCATTGAGCCACCATGCAACATGAGAGATGTGATGGGTTTTGGGCATGTTATATGTGCTGTGATGCCAATCAACCCCAACTTGTGGTTGCATTTGTCTGCTGCTCCCAAACTCTTTTCTTGAATGAGTCTCAGGCCATACCTGATTTACAATTGTAGAGAAAAACCAGTCCCAAGTCTTAGTGAGATAAGGGTCTTATGTTAAACAAGACATAAGATGGTAGCAATCAGGAGGGTACCTCGGATGTAGCTCTCCAGTTGACAAGCTCCTGAGCTCCTCTCACATTGGGTGAGGCACAATGCAGTCACAAACATAAACCAGCATAAGTCCTTTCAGAGCCATTACCTTACACAATATCTTCCCTAAAGCTTGTTTTTACTCATATTTAACATTTAGATATTCACAACATTTAGCATTACATAATCTCCTTCAAAGTTGTTGACCTTATAATTTCGGATGGTCTGGAAAAAAAACTAAAAAAAAAGAAGATTTCACATTTCTTCTGTAACATGTTGTATTGGAGTCATAGAGTTACCAGCATGGAAACAAACCTTTCAGTCCAACTCATCCATGCCAACCAGACTGCCTAAACTGATGTAGTTTCATTTGCCAGCATTTGGCCCATATCCCTCTAAACCCTTCCTCATCATGTAGTCATTCAGATGCATTTTAAAAGTAATTGTACCTGCCTCCACCACTCCCTCTGGCAGCTCATTCCATGCACGCACCACCCTGTGTGTGAAAAAGATGTCCCTCAGGTCCCTTTTAAATCTTTCCCTTTCACTATAAAACTCGTACCTGAATAGAATAGCTCCAACATACTCCGCCTCTCCCGATAGCTCAAACCCTCCAATCCTGGCAACATCCTTGCAAATCTTTTTTGAACTTTTTCAAGTTTCACAATATCTTTCTAATGGCAAGGGAGACCAGAATAAGACCTATAAGTGGCTTAACCAATGTCCCGTACAGCTGCAACATGACATCCCAACTTCTACCTTCAATGCACTGACTAATAAAGGCAGGTATATCAAATGCCTTCTTCACTATTCTGAGAGTCCACTTGCAAGGAAATATGCATGTACACTCCTAGGTTTCTTTGTTCAGCATCACTCCCCAGGGCCCTACCATTAACTGCAAAGGTCCTGCCCTGATTTGCCTTACCAAAATGCAATATCTCACATTTATGTAAATTAAACTCCATCTGCCACTCTTTGGCCCTTTAGCCCATCTGATCAAGGTCCCATTGATTTCTGAGATAGCCTTCTTCAATGCTCACTATACAACCAATTTTGGTGTTACTTGCAAACTTACTAACTATACTTCATATATTCTCATCCAAATCATTTATATTATTGGAAAAAAGCAATGGATCCAGCACCAATTATTGTGGCACACAGCTGGTCACAGGCCTCCAGTCCAAGAATCAATGCACACGACCTTTTATCTCCTACCGTCAAGCCAATTTTGCATCCAATTAGCTTACTGTTCTGGATTTCATGAAATCTAACCTTGTTAACCAGCCTATCATCCAGAACCTAGTCGAACACCTTGCTGAAGTCCATGCAGACAACATCTACTGATCTCCCCATCTCCCTTCATCAATCTTTGCTGCTTTGTCAAAAAATTAATCAAGTTAGTGAGAGATAGTGGGAACTGCCGATGCTGGAGAATCTGAGATAACAAGGTGTAAAGCTGATGAACACAGCAGGCTAAGCAGCATCAGATGAGCAGGAAAGCTGACATTTTGGGTCTGCACCCTTCTTCAAAAATGGAGTCGGGGAAGACGGTTCTGAAGTAAATAGAGAGAGAGAGGGGAAGGTGGATGGAAGATAAATAAAGGAGCAAATAGATGGAGAGGAGATGGACAGGTCAAGGAGACTGGGATGGAGCCAGTAAAGGTGAGTGTAGGCGGGGAGTTAGGGTAGGGGTTGATCAGTCCAGGGAAGATGGACACGTCAAGGAGGCAGGGATGAGGCTGGTAGGTAGGAGGTAGGGATGGGGATTGAGGTGGGAGGAGTGGATAGGTTGGAGAAAGGATGGACTGGTTAGGGAGACAGGGATGAGCTGGACTGGCTCTGGGATACGGTTGGTGTCGGGGAGATTTTGAAGCTTGTGAAGTCTACATTAATACCACTGGGCTGCCGGGTTCCCAAGTGAAATTTGAGATGCTGTTCCTGCAACCTTCGGGTGGCATCGTTGTGGCACTGGAGGAGGCTCAGGATGGACATGTTATCCAAGGGGTGAGAGGGGAAGCTGAAGTGGTTTGCGACTGGGAGGTGCAGTCAGTTGTCACGAACCGAGCGTAGGTGTTCCGCAAAGCAGTCTCCGAGCCTTGTTTTCGCCAATGTAGAGGAGGCCACATTGGGAACAACGGATACAGTATACCACATTAGCAGAGGTGCAAGTGAACATCTGTTTGTTATGGAAGGTTTCTTGGAGCCTGGGATGGGGGTGTAGTTGGAGGTGTAGGGGTAGGTGTAGCACTTCCTGGGGTTGCAGGGAAAAGTACCGGCGATGGCGGGGCTAGTGGGGACTGTGGAGCAGACAAGGGAGTCCCGGAAAGAGTGGTCTCTCCCGAAGGCAGATAAGGGTGGGTAGGGAATAATGTCTTTGGTGGTGGGGTCAGATTGCAGGTGGCATGTGCCAGAGGATGATGTGTTGGATTCAGAAGTTGGTGGGGTGGTATGTGAGAACAGGGGTGATTCTGTGTTTTTTGCTTTTGCGGGGAAGGGGTGTGAGGGATGAGTTGCGGGAAACATAAGAGATGTGCTCGAGGGTGTTTTCGACCACTGTGGAGGGCAAGTTGCAGTCCTTGAAAAACGAGAACATCTGGGATGTCCAGGAGTGGAATGCCTCATTTCAAGAGCAGATGCGGCAGAGGTGAAGGAATTGGGAATGGGGGTATCATTTTTGCAGGAAGGTGGGTGAGAGGAGGTGTATTCTAGTTAGTTGTGGGAGTCGATAGGCTTGAAATAGATATCGGTTTACAGGTGGTTGCCAGAGATGGAAACAGACAGGTCCAGGAAGGAGAGAGAGGTATTGGAGATGGCCCAGGTGAACTTAAGATTGGGGTGGAAGATGTTAATGAAGTAAATGAACTGATCAAGCTCCTCGTGGGAGCATGAGGCAGCACCAGTCATCGATGCAATGGAGGAAGAGGGACTGTTCCACATAACCTACAAAGAGGCAGGCATAGGTAGGGCCCATGCGGGTACCCATGGCCACCCCCTTTGTCTGTAGGAAGTGGGAGGAATTGAAGGAGAACTTGTTACAGGTGAGGACGAGTTCAGCTAAGAGGACAAGGGTGTCAGCGGAGGGGGTTTGGTCGGGGCTGCGCGACAGGAAAAAGTGGAGGGCCTTTAGGCAACTCGTTCCATGCACACACCACCCTCTGCATGAAAAAGATGTCCCTCAGGTCCCTTTTAAATCTTTCCCTTTCACTGAAAAACTCGTACCATCCAGTTTTGGACTCCTCTACCCTCATAGATAAGGCAATGTGAGAGGAGCTCAGGACCTTGTCAACTGAAGAGCTACATCTGAGGTACCCTCCTGTTTGCTACCATCTAGACCAACCAGTGCAGCCAGGTTTGTGGATTTTGGGAAGGAGATAGAAGCGGGCAGTGTGAGGTTGGGGAACAATGAGGTTGGCGTCTGTGAGTGGGAGGTCACCTGAAGTGATAAGGTTGTGAATGGTCTGGGAGATGGTGTTTTGGTCGTCGGGGGTGGTTGCGTTGATCGGCAATCGGGGGCAGTAGGACGAAGCGTCAGAGAGCTGGCGCCTGGCCTCCACGATGTAGAGGCCAGTACAATGTACTACAACTGTGCCACCCTTGTCCACAGGTTAGTGAGACATGATTTCCCATGGACAAAGCCAGGCTGACTATCCCTAACCAGTCCTTGCCTTTCCAAATACATGCAAGTCTTGTCTGTCCATCAACTTACCCACCACCTTCGTCAGGTTCACTGGTCTATAGTGCTCTGGCTTTTCCTGACCACTTTCTAAAATAAAGGCACCACCTCCAGTCTCCTGCACCTCACCTGTGGTTATTGATGATAGAAGTAGCTCAGTGAGAGGCCCAGCAATCACTTCCCTAGCTGCCCACAAAGTTCTCGGTTATATCTGATCAGGTCCTGGGAATTTACCCACTCCTGTGCATTTTAAGAGTCCAGCACCACGTCTTCTGTAATAATCTGTTCTTGTTAGGCTTAGAAGATTAGTTTGGCATGATGAATGTTGCTCGTGATTTAATTCCTGATCCTGCTTGTTCTGTAAAGCCTGTCTACAACTGATGACCTTTTATCACTTGTAAGTTCTTCGCTCATACATGTCCTTGACCAGGGATGTTGTATCTGCTGAACCAGGTAGTTGGTTTATTGCCATAACATGAGGGTAATTCATTAATTCTCTTCATGAATAACTTCTGCTCTGTTGAAACACATGTCTTCTTTATAACATTAGAATATCAGAGCAGGAGTAATCAGTTCTGCCTCTCAAGCCTGTTCTGTCATTTGAAACAATCATGGCTGAGCTCATCTTGGCCTCATCTCCACTGTCCAGCCAATTCCCATAATCCTTTAATCCATTGCTAATAAAAAAGATCTGTCCATCACCTTCTGAAATATATTGAGTGTCCTGGCATCCATGGAACATCTGAGATAGTGAATCTGTAGATTCCTTTGAAAGAACTAATTCCTCCTCATCTCTGTTTTAAATCTGACACCCTTTAGCCTAAAACAATGGCCTCTCCTAACTTCTATCGCCCAGAGCCTGAAGACTTTCCTGCCTGAACTATGGTTTCAATTACGGCTCTTGTGCTCTCTCACAATCTCAATAGTTTATCCTTTTCTGTTAGAATCTGTCTTTTCAGGCTTGTAAATTGCCCATCTGATCACATTAGACAAGACTAGATTAGATTCCCTACAGGATGGAAACAGGACCTTTGGCCCAACAAGTCCACACCGCCCCTTGAAGCATCCCACCCAGCCTAGTCCCCTATGACCCACACACCCCTGAACACTATGGGCAATTTAGCATGGCCAATCCACCTAGCCTGCACATCTTTGGACTGTGGGAGGAAACTGGAGCACCCACATTCACAATGCTACTGGTGCTGCAAGGTACATTTAAATTACTTTTGTGGTCCTTAATTGAATCGTGGGTGGGGAGGGAATTTATTATCTGGAAACATGGTTCCAGGAGGTGATTATACTGTCAGCATTTAGTATTTTGATTTGGTCAGTGGTCAGTGCAAAGAGGGCTTTCTATGAGTGAGGCAAGTTTGTGAACCAAGATGCAAAGGAGCTTTATCATTTGGAATTTTTCTTATTCACTTGTGAGGCGTGGGCTTTGCTGGCTGGCCAGCATGTATTTCCCATTCCTAGGTGTCTTCAAACTGAATGGCCTGCTTGGCCATTTCAGAGAGCAGTTAAGAGTCAAGCACATTGCTGTGGGTCCAGAGTCACATGTAGGCCAGACTAGTTAAAGATGACAGATTTCCCTGAAGCGCATTAGATTTAGATTTTATTATCATGTGTACTCAAGTACACAATTACAGGAGTACAATGAAAAGTGTAAAGTAATGGCACATGCAGGGCCATCTTGGATATGAAGGTACCCAGGTACAAAAACTTGGGTGCAAAGTTGTAAAAGAAAGTTTAAAAGTTCAGCATTACTGACCTTCATAGATAATTAGAAAAATAAAGAAATAAGGTAATAATTAACATCACAGTACTTCTTATTATAAACTAGAAAAATAACAGGCATATAGTTAAAAACATTCTTTCTTGAGTGCTTGGCCATGCATTTGTAGCTAGATGGGTTTTTCCTGACAATCGACAATGGTTTCATAGTCATCAGTAGATTATTTTTAAAAATTGAGTTCAAATTCCACCGTCACCAGGATTTGAACCTGGGTTCCCAGAACACCAGCTGAGTTTTCAGATTAATAGTCTCACGATTATATCATTAGGAGAACAAGAAGTGGACAATGTGGACAGCTAACTGATTGTAACTTTGTTGTTCAGGAAGTCATTCAAGCAGTGGGACAAAAAATCAAATGCAGCACTAGCAGGGGACAGTATAGTGAGGAGGTTTAATATTGTTCTTTGCAACAAACTGAGAGCACAGAAGGCTATGGTGCATGTTAAACTAAAACAAAGAACTGCAGATGCTGATGATCCAAAACAAAAAGCAGAAATTGCTGGCGAAATTCAGCAGCTCCAGCACTGCCTACGTAGATAATACAGTCAGTATTTTGTGCTTGAAGAAGGGACACTGGGATCGGAAATGTTAAATCGATTTCTCCATTCACAGATGCTGCCAGATCTGCTAAGTTTCACTAGTAAGTTTTGCTTTTGTTTCAGGCCATGAGTGCTTGACATCAGTTTTTGGGAGAAATTACTGGGGCTGGAAAGGAACAGGTAATACAAGGACAGAGAGGAACCAGGTGTCATGGGCAATGCAGACAACAATGACATAGGCAGGACAAGGACAGAGATTCTGAATAGGTAGTATAAGGATCTGGGCACAACTTCTTTTTAAGAAAACTCAAATGTAATTATCTCAGAATTATTATCTGAACCTCAAGCAAATTAGCATGGAGCTAATAATATTAGCGAAATGAATGCATGGCTCAAAGAACGGGTTGGGAAAAATGAACTCTCTGGATTGTGGTGCAAGGGCATCTATGCAGGAGAGAGTGGGTAGTGTTCAGTTTGGCATGTGTACTCCTGAATAATACTGGGGTCAATTTTCTAGAAAGCCACATCACTAAGGAATTGGACAGATCTTTTAGCTAAATACTGGAACCAAGGCATCAAATTTGGCAAAATGTAACAAATCAAATATTTGAAATAAAATGGGAGAGAATGGTATCAATGTGGTAAATGATAAACCATGGACATCTGGTGACAGAGAGGACAAATAAGATCAAAGCCCATAAGAAATAGGAATAGGAGTAGGCTGGTCAGCCCCTCAAGCCTGCTCCACATTCATTAGGATCATGGCTAATCCAACACTCCTCAGAATTAATGAATAGATCTGATGAAAGATTACAAATATAATCGAAGGAGAAAAAAATGACCGTGTATCTCAATGCACATAACGTTTCAAACAACACACCTAAACTAATAGCACAAATCGAAATAAACAAAGATTATCCAATAGTCATTCCAGAGATAGGGCTGCAGAATAATGTAGATTGATACCTGAATATTAAAGGGTGTGGAAAAATTATTAAGAACAGGAAGCTGAAACTCAAGGTGGAGGGTTGGCCACATTCATAAATTATAGTTCGAGTAATTTTGGTAGAAGTAAGGAATGATAAAGGCAAGAAGCCACTTGTGGAAGAAGTTAAAAGTTACCAAACAGTAACTACATGGTAGAATGCTGTCTAAAAGAAGAAATAATGGGAGATTTTTGAAAAGTATCAAAATGAATGAACACGGGAGATTTTAATCTACGCATAGACTGGCAAAATTTGGCTCATTTGGATTTTGTAATGTGCAATGGGGCAGACTGACTAAATGATCTCAGAGTAAAAGGTCTCCTGAACTACTGTGAATTCAGCATCCAATTGGAGTATAAAAATGTTGGGTGAAAAACAATTGTAAAATTATATAAGGATAATTACAGAAGAATGAGGGCAGAGTTACCTAGAATGAAGTTGGAAAAGTATTTAGCAGGAAAAGCAATTGACGAACAAAGCAAACATTTAAGAAAATTGAATTGTAACAAATTTATATCTCAGTGATGAAGAAGGTTTCTAGAAAGGAGACAAACCAACCATGGTTAATCAAAGAAGTTAAATGTAGTGTCAAACTGGAAGGTTAAAAAGAATACAATATGGAAAATATTAGTGGTAAACTATTTGATTGAGTAAGTATCAAAAACGAAGCAAAGGTGATTAACAGTAATAAAGAGGGAGAAAATAAACTATGAGGGTAATCAGCAAGTAATACCAAAATGGATCAGAAAGGCTTCCTTATGTGTATAAAAAGGAACCGGGAAGCCTAAGTCAATGTAAACCCTTTGACACTGATCTTGGGTAAATAATAATGATAAACCAGGAAATGGCAGGTCAGTTGAATAAATATTTTAGAAACAAATAAATATCAACCTCCACGTTTTTTGCAATAGAAAAAACTAATAGCCTTCCAAAGTTATTAGATAATCAAGAGGCAAAAGGGGGAAAGCATATAAACAGAGAGAAAACAATAGGAGGACAAATGATGGAATGCATCCTAGGATGCTAAAGGAAATAATTATGAAGCTAGTCGATGCACTGGCAGTAATCTTCCAAGAATCTGTAGATCCTAAAAAGTGCCACTGCACTGGACTTGAAAACTGCCACTGAAACACATTTATTCAAAAAGGTGAGGGGAAAAAAGGGAAGTAATTATAGGCCAGTCATCATAACATGTGTCATCAAGAAAGTGTGTGAGTCTATTTTAAAGGATGTAATAGCAATGCATTTAGAAGTACACAGTAATATCAAGCTGAATTAGCATGGCTTCATGAAATCATGCACGACAAATTTGATTGCTTGATATTAGCGTGGGATTCAGTGTTTTACTTTGTGCTCAGGAGAGAGGGGTGCAGTTTTGGCGTGTGTGTGTGTGTGTGTGTGTGTGTGTGTGTGTGTGTGTGTGTGTGTGTGTGTGTGTGTGTGTGTGTGTGTGTGTGTGTGGTGGATCCCGCCCAAGACTTACCTCATTTTAGCTGGGGATGGGGCAACACCCTCTGTCATCCCTCCAAAATAGCAATGCGGCTCTGATCTTCATCAGAACATCCAGAATCACCCAGAGGTGGCAAGGTGGCTCAGTGGTTAGCACTGCTTGCTTACAATTTAAGGGACCCCCATTCAATTCCATCCTCAGGTGACCGTGTGGAATTTGCACAGACTCCATGTGTTTGCATGAGTTTCCTCCCACAGTCCAAGGATGTGTGGTTAGCTGGATTGGCCATGCTACAGTCCCCAGGGGCATGCAGTCTAGGTGGATTCCTCAGATGAGTCACTTGACCCAAAATGTTAACTGCTCCATAGATCTGGTGAGCTTTTCCAGTCATTTCTGTCTTTTATAATTTTCAGAACAGTAATCGCAGTGAATGGCGGGGCGAAACTGATGGGCCAAATGGCCTTCTTCTGCTGCTACATTTGATGGTCTTTGAGGTTTTTGATCAGGTGGGTAAAAAGAGCCTTGAAGAGTAAATGTCTTTTGAATAGCTTCTTAGAGAAAGAGAATCTAGAGCCGGCAATAAAACAGGCTATACTAGACCTGCCATTGCACAACAAGAAAGGATTAATTAATAAACTTATAGTGAAGGCAGACTGGGGTAGAAGTTATTATAATATAATTAAATTGTACATTCAGTTTTGGGGTGAGGTGAGTGAGTGTTCAATCCTAGATCAGGGAACAAAGCAGGAAGACATGCAGGAGCTGTGCCAGGCATACCTAAAAATCAGATGCTGAGACAATGATCCATCTTACTCTCCTCGAGAGGTTCCTAGCATCACAGATCATAGTATTCAGCCAATTCAGTTCGCTCCACGTGATATCAAAAGCTAGTTGGAAGCATTGTATTCTTCAAAGACTATTGGCCCTGACAACATTCCCACAATAGTAATGAAGACTTGTGCTCCAGAACTTGCCCTGGCCCTACCCATGCTGTCCCAGTTCTGCTAGAACACTTGCGTCATTCAATAGTGAGAAAAATTGCCCAGGTCCTATACATTTAAAAAATGACAAATCCAAACCCAACCTCACAGGTCTAGTCCTGTTTACCAAAGAAGTGGTGGAAGATGCCATCAGCAGTGCTATAAAACAACACTTGCTTAATAATAGCCTGCTCACTGATGTTCATTTTGGGTTCTGCTGAGGCCCTCAGCTCCAGATCTAATTACAGACATGGTACAAAATAACAAAAGAGCTGAATTCCAGAGGACAGAATAACTGCCCTTGAGATCAAGGCTGCATTCGACCAAGTATGGCATCAAGGAATTCTAGCAAAACTGGAATCAATGAGTATCATGGGACAAAGTTTCCATTGGTCAGAGCCATACCTGGCACGTAAGAAGATGGTTGTGGTTGTTGGAAGACAGTCATCTCAACTCCAGCATACTTCTGCAGGAGTTCCTCGGGGTAGTGTCCTGGGCCCAACCATCTTCAGCTCCATCATGAAGTCAGAAACGAGGATATTTACTCATGACTGCATAATGTTCAGCATTATTTGCAATTCTTCAGGTGCCAAAACAGAACACATCCAAATGTAGTCAAACTCAGACAAAACTCAGGTTTTGGGCTGACAATTTGCAAGTTACATCCACACTACGCAAGTTGCAGCCAATGACCATCTCCAACAAGTGAGAATCTAGCCCTCATCTCTTGATATTCATAGGCATTACTGTCATTGAATGTCTCAGGATCCTCAGGGCTACCATTGACCAGAAAATGAACAGGTCAAACCTTGTTGTTGTAAGAGCAAGTCACAGATTGGAAATCTTGCAGCAAGAAACTCACCTCCTGATTTTTCCAAAATCCATCCACCATCAACAAGGCACAAGTCAGGAGTGTGATGGAATACCACCCGCTCCTTGCTTGGCTTGGTGCAGCCCCAACAACATAGGACAAAGCAGCTCGCTGAATTGGCACCACATCCACAAGTTTTCAACCCCTCATCACTGATACTAAATCGTAGCAATGCATACCATTTACAAGATGTACTGCAGAAATTCACCAAGGCTCTTTATACAGTACTACAATTAAAACAACTGTGGATGCTGGAGATTGAAAACAAAAAAGCAGAAAATGCTGAACAAACTCAGCAGGTCATCAGAATTGAGAATAACTCAGAGCAAGTGATATTTTAGCTGATGACTGGGTGAGGGAAGTTAATAGAGTACATTGAGGCAGGGCTCAAAGAGAGAGATAAGGGATTGGCAAACAAAGAGATTGCTGATGATAAGTCAAAGAACAGATGAATGAGAGATAGGGTGCTAATGAGTGCAAACATGAGGATGCCAACAGATACTTCTGACGAAGAGTCACTGGACTCAAAGCATTAACTGTTTTTGTCTCTAAAGATATTATGTTTCTCCAACACTTTCTGTTTTTGACCTTAGGCAGCATCTTCAAAACCCAGAACCATGACAATGTGGAAAGGCAACTGCAGCAGATACTTGGGAGCACCAGCAACTTAAGTTTCTCTCAAAGACACTCACCATTCTGACTTGAAAATGTTGTGCCGTTCCTTCATTGTCGCTGTGTCAAAATCCTGGAATTCCCTCCCTAAGGAAGTTGTGGGTCTACTTACAGCACATGGATTACAGCGGTTCAAGAAGGTAGCTCACCACCAGATCCTTAAGGGCAACTAGGGACAGTCAATGAATACTGGCCCAGCCAGCAGGGACTGTTCCCAAAAATGAATAAAAGAACAGATACATTCCAATAAAGCAGAAACATTCTTTTGAGAAAGAAAGCTTTCTCTGATGAATTACTAGGAAAAGAATGTGAATGTTCAGACATCCACATAGAAGCCACTAACCAAGGAGCATTCATTGTCATCTTTAAGTATTCTGGAAATCAAAATTGCACAAAGGAACAAAAGTGGCTATGATCACACTCTAAATACATGGGATAAGTGACACAACTTGTGAGGGGGAGTCTGCAGCACCCACAGATCTTTGGGCTTTTAAAGGGTGAGTACATCACACACAGACCCATGCACTGTACAGCACAAAGACCTATGGGGTATCTGTTCCCCATACTTCTGAATATATTCCCCATGCCCCAACCTTCCCTTTATTTGCCACTTCCTTGTTGCAGACAATGCTGAACAACTTACTGACAACTCCTCTTTTCGACACAAAGCCCAGAAATGCTGTTGAAGGTGTCAGCGCAACTCAATACCATGAAAACATATTTTTTCTTTTGCTTCAAAATGATTCAGCAGGCTCTGAGCACAGACCTCCATTCAAGGAACATGGTCTGTTAACACTGAGTGATGCAGAGTCTGGAAGAATGCTAATTAGTGAACAACTGGATGTACCTGCACCCCTAGGTCTACTTGTTCAGCTTGTGGTTCGAGTTATCAGTCGGATGTTAATCCACGTCAGTCACATTTATTAGAAAGTGCAAAGTCAATTACAGCACATTGTTAACCATGCAACGAAAGTGCCCTCACTATGATTTCTTTCTTTGTTCAGCTCTCTCACTATGTTTCAGTGTACTCCCTAGTTCCAAACTTGCATTGGAAGGACTCTGCTCAGCACTGGAGGCCATTAGCCCGGAAGGTTTCATCAGGTGACCCCAGAGGCTGTTGTGTCTGGACAGGCCAGACGTAGCAAGCTGCTAGTCGAATGAACTTCCTGGAATCAGTGGGGGACAGGAGGTTGGAGATGAGTGTCCTGAGTGGAAACCTCTGAGAGGAAACCTCTGATGAAGGGTCTAGGCCCGAAACGTCAGCTTTTGTGCTCCTGAGATGCTGCTTGGCCTGCTGTGTTCATCCAGCCTCACATTTTATTATCTTGGAATCTCCAGCATCTGCAGTTCCCATTATCTCTGAGAGGATTGAGTCTGGTTTCCTCTCCAGCTGGCCACCTCCCCATCTACTTTTGAGAAAGGAGAACTTGGGGTGCTCCCAGCTTCCCTGCTTCACAGCCCTTTGTTCCTGAGGACCAATAGCTGGGATGATTGAGTGTAAATGTGTGTGCCTCTACATCAGACTCTTAGGGTGCACTCTTTGGCTCTCCATGGCACTATTGCAGCTGTGACACGAGGTACATCTGATTAACATAATGGTCTCCATTGGGCAGAAATTATTTTAAAGATTTTTTTCTTTTCAAAGCTCTATTTATAAGTGAATATTTTCACAAAGACATGGAGAGTACATTGAAAAGGAAGCACATCTCCAATCTTTACTCCCCCTTTAAGCATAATTTTTGTTCAATGCTTTATTTCTACACTTTTGAAAAGTGATAGCAATTCATTAAAATATTAAATTTGTCCCAGTCTGGTTGGTTTAGATATATAGCACCATTATAATGTATTTGCCTTTTCCCTATTTATCCATTACCCAGGTATGACATTAACACTGAGTCACAGAATGACAGTTTTGCAAGGCATCAGCATATATAGTAAAAGTGGCAATCACTTACTTTTTAACTACTCAAAATGCAGTAATTTTCTTGCAGCATTGTTAAATACAGTGCTTTATTTTCCTGGATTAATTACAGTTGTTAATTAAGTTTCTGAAATAAATATCAGAATAAAACCATTATCCAATGACTATAAAGGTACAGCTATTTATTGATGAGGTGACTGTTTCAAGGAGGATTTTTCTTGTTTCCTCAATTTTGTCCGCTCAGGTCCCTGAACCTACAAACAATATTATCCTTCTGTACTTAGGGTGGCACAGTGGCACAGTAGTCAGTACTGCAGCCTCATAGCACCAGGGATCCAGGTTCAATTCCACCCTCAGGTGATTGTCTGTGTAGAGTTTGCACACTCTCCTTGTGACTGGATGAGTTTCCTCCAGGTGGTCTGGTTTCTTCCCACAATCCACTAGGTGGATTGGCCATGCTAAATTACCTGTAGTGTTCAGGGGTGTGTAGATTAGGTGGGTTTTAGGGGGTGGGATGCTCTGAGGGTTAGTATGAGCTTGTTGGGCCAAAGGCTCTATGTCCACACTGTATGGTTTCAATCAGTAAAAGCTTGTCTCAATGGCCATCCTTCAAATGTTATGTCCAATTATTTGACTGTTACAGCCACAGCCAATCAAGCTTTTGTCCAAATTTTGTATAAGAGGATTTCTAGATGGCAATCCTGAGTAGAAACTTTTGACTAGTTTTTGAAAAGCTTTTTAAATAGAAGAGTCATCATTTTCTGGTTTGAACCCTGGAATCTGTTAAATGCTGCTCTAGGCAGTAACTTTACAAACTCAATTATTGAGGCAACTCATTTATAGAACAATTGAACTACTGTAATTGTGTATGAGTGGACTGTTCAGACCTGTATGTGTTAGTCTTGCTTCAATGATAACACTCTGACTTCTGTGTTAGTGATTATAGGTTCAAGCTCTTCTCCAAAGACATAGGCACGTAATAAAAGCTCATTGCAATATTGTTGGATATTTTGCTATTAGAGGTGTCATCTTCCAGCTAAAACATTAACCTTAAATAGATGCAAAACATCCCACAGTCTCAATTGCTGAAGAGCAGGGGATTTCTCCCTGATATCAGAGCCAAAATCCATCCTTCAAGAATCAAAACTGATTATGTGCTCATTATCTCATTGCTGCTTTTGCAATCTTGCTGTACAAAAATTGGCTGATGTGTTTCCTATGTTACCATAATGACCGTACTCGAAAAAGTGTTTCATTTGTTGCAAAATGTTTTGGGATGTCCTGAAGTCATAAAAAGCTATTAATAATGCAAGTTATTTTCTTTTGTTCTGTAAGCAAGCCGTGACCAGGTTTATTGCTCCAGGCCCATGTGAAGTCATGCTGAGTGCTGCAATTTTTTTCACTTGTTGATCAGAGGTTTTCTATCTCACTGTTTGATTCAAATAACAAAAAGAAATCTTATCATCAGAGTTTATGCTGGTAGGACGTGAAGTGGTTCTATGAGAATCGTTCAAACTAATATTGCTTTCTTGTTGTAAAAGTTTGACACAAGTAATAAGATCCCTCAAGTCTGCCCTGTCATTCTGAGAGATGATGGACGATCTACTCCAAGTCACAATTCCTCTTTCGTTCCAATTTCTCATAGCCCTCAGCGCTTCAACATTTCAAAAATCTATCTACCTCCTATTAAAAAAATTCAGTGTTCTAGTCCCCACAACTCTCTTGGACGGAGAATTCTAGATGTTTGCTAGCCTCTGGGATAAAACATTCCTTCACATAGAGTCATAGGGTCATTGAGTGATACAGAATGGAAACAGGCCCTTTGGCCCAAACTGATCCATGCTGACCATGGTACCCACTCAGCTAGTTCCAATTGCTCGCATTTTGTCCATATCCTTTTAAACCCTCTCATCCACATAGCTATCCAAATGTTTTTTAAATGTTACTATTGTATCTGCCTCAACCATTTTCTCTGGCAGCACATTCCATATACATACCACTGTCTGCATGAAGAAGTTCTCAGGCCCTCAGGTTCTTCTTTAATTCTTTAACTTGTTAACACATCTCTTTAACTGAGTGCCAATTTATTCAGGAAATAGGTCCCACAATTCAACATTTCCCCACTAGTGGCAACATAGTCAAACATCTTTGCTGTCAAGCCCCCTCAACATCTTGTACGTTTCAATTAGATTACCCGTCTTTCTTCTAAACTCAAATAAATAAAGGCCTAACTGGTTTAGCTGTTGTTGCTAGGTCAACCCCAGAAATCAGCCGAGTAAATCTCCTTTGAACTGCTTCCAATGACAGTTTAATACTTTTTTCGATACATGGAGCAAAATTGTACACGGCCCTCCAGGCGCAGCATCACCAACTCCATGTAAAGTTGTAATAAGACTCAATCCCTGAGTAAGAAAGCCCAAAATTCCATTCCTTCTCAATTATTTGCTGCATCTGCCTTCTAAAGTTTTATGTTTCATGCTCAAAAACACCCAGATCCCTCAGTACTCTACTTTTATTGGAGTATCTCTCTTTCTAAATAATTGTTGTATTTTGATTCTTTCTGCCAAAGTGCATGATGTCATATTTTCTTACATTTAACTCTAGGTGTCAAGTATTTGCGAACTCTCTCCTGTAGATTCCTTACATCCTCATCACAAGATGGCCTCTTACATATTTTTGGATCATCAGGAAATTGGGAAACATTATACTCTGCGCCCTCCTCCAAAATGTAATGCAGATAGCAATTAATGAGGGCTCTAGGATTACTTCTTTTGGCTCACCTATAGTTACATCATTCCGACCTGAAAAAAAGCACATTAATCCTGACTGTTTTCTGCATGTTACCCAAATCTTGATGCAAAATTTTAAAATATAAACATTGTTTTTATGATTGCTTTGTGATTTCTTACAATACTGGAAAAGGATAAAATGTATGCCGAGGAAGGAAAAGTGGTAAATGTTACAAAGTTTTGTTTGTACAGTTAGAAAATGCAATTCAATATTTACATTGTAGCAAGAGAGACTCTTCGTGGCTGGATAATTCTAAAAGAAATACGTTTTGTACAAGGCATTGGAAGAGGTTGTCAACTGTTTATCGTGAAGCTGTGACTGTTTATCATGCAATATAAATGTGATTGATTTACATGCCTTAAAAGCCTTGGGCACCACATTACCACTTCCACAGACAGTAAGTTTAATGCACTGTGACAAATGGATAGGACGAAACTTGTGAATGTCACAAAACTGTGCTTGCGCACCAAAATTTAGCACAAGCATACTTTTGATATATTGCACATGTAATAGAATATGGCCATGTATTTTGAATTGGATTTACACCATTAAAGATTGCAACTGCTCCCTCTTCCTCTCTATTTTCTTGTGCAGATTATTGTCCAGAATTCTCAGGCATAAGGATAAGTAAATCAAACATAACTTCTTATGAGCTTTCCCTTCTCACAAACTTGAGTTTTCTTTTTGTTAACATATGCTTCATCTTCACAAAATTGCTTCTGGTTATCTTTATTCTCCCTCTGCTTTCAGCATCACATCTACCATCTCCAGTTATCGCTTGTTTTACACAGATAAACTTATCTACTGGCTCCAGTGAGACACCATCAATTTTAATCTTCAGTCCAGTTTTTCTTTCTAATGTATTTCTTCTAGATACCAATTACTTTTGGTGCTTATATTCAGTCTGTATTCGAAACACATAGGGCCAGATTTTCCATTCAGTGGCAAATCAATCTCATGTAGATTGCTAGTCTTCTCTTGTTTCTTTGCCAATGAAGGGATCTTTGGTTTCCTTAGGGGGTGTCTGCTCAGGTCTCCCTCAGAAATGCAGAAACAGACTTCTATTCTCATAGTTCTTTCATAGCACAAAACAATCACAAGAAGATAGACTATCTCCCCTTCCTCAACAATCATCTATGCATTTAATAGCCTTAAATTTTCCCAAGTAACTACATAATTTTGTCAGAAATCCAAATGAGAAATGTGAATGAAGACTTTTGGAAAGTTTTGGTATAAAGGAATTGCTCAGCAGAAAATTTAGTTTCCTAGACAATCCCTTCTGAATCTGCTACAGTGAGGTATTTCAGAGTCCCCACATGCAACTCCATCCATGCTCAAATAATGATTGTCCAGTCAGCCGAAAATCCAGGCCATTGACATTACCTGATCTACAATATTTTACCTGATCTATAAGTACAGACTCTTCTGATCCTAGGTGTAGTGTTGTGTTGTCAGCTTTCCACAAGTCTGTTACATTTTTACCTGAGTTTGATTTATTGTTTTCACGTATGCCAAGATATGGCAAAAAGTGTTATTTTGCATGTTATAATGGTAGAACAGATCATACAAAGTGCACCAGGGTAGTAGAACAGAGTGCAGAATATGGTGTTACAGCCACAGTGAAGGTGTAGAGAGAAAGATCAGAATTAACATTTGAGAGGCCTATCCAAAAATCTGATAACAGCAGCGAAGAAGCTGTTCTTAAATCTGTTCATACATGTATTCAAACTTGAATAACTTCTGCCCAACGGAAGAGGGTGGAAGAAAGTATAATTGGGGTGGGAGGGATCTTTTATTATGTTAGTTGCTTTCCCAAAGCAATGGGAAGTACTGATGGAGTCAAGGAATGGACGGCTGGTTTGTGTGATGGACTGAGCTGTGTTCACAACTCTCTGTAGTTTATTGTGGCATTGGGAAGAGCAGTTGCCATACTACATTGTGGCTGGGATGCTTCCTAAGGTATATCTATAAATATTGGTAAGAATCTTTTTGGACATGCTGAATTTTCTGAGCCTCCTGAGGAAGTAGAAGAGCTGTTGTACTTTCTTGACCATCACATTGCCATAGCTAGACCAGAATAAAATTGGTGGTGATCATCACCACCAGAAATTTGACGCTCATGATCATCTGTGCTAGCAGCGAGTGTAGATTCAGGGAGGCTGTAGTGAAGGTGAGTTCAGGCCCAGTACAAAACCCTGAGGCATTGGCAGCAGCTGCATTGGTGAGGTGGGCCTGAAGCTGACTCATGGGAGTGGCACAATCAAGGTTTGGCTTGGTGCAATGCCCAGAGGCATCAGTGGCTTCTACATTGGCGAGGTCCATCAAGGCCGCATAGTGGTGAGGGCAAGTGTAAGTGTAAGTTGGAAGGCACCGAAGACTGGTACCTTTTGTTCCACTGGTGTGATACAGTGAAAGGGACACGCCTAGCCACCAGGGCCATGGCCCATGGCGGAGCACTTAACTAGAAGGACTGTAAATTTGAACACTATTTCTTTGTTTCTTTATACTTCTGCCATTGTGTTCTATGTTTTGGTTTATTTTTCTGTGTTTTAAATGGTGCTGGAGGGTGACAATGCTATACTTTTCACTGTATTTTATAAAAGAAATTACACTAATTAATTTAAAACACCTCCGCCCCAGCACCATTGATGCGGACAGAGAAGTGCCTTCCACTATGCTTCCTGAAGTCAATGACCAGCTCCATTTGTTTTGCTGACATTGATGGAGGGATTGTTGTCTTTACACCATGCTGCTAACCACTCAATCTCTTTCGTGTCCGCTGTCTTGTCGTTCTTTGAGATCTGACCTACAACTGTGGTATCATCAGCAAATTAGTAAATGAAGTTGGGGTGGAATTTCAACACACAATCATGAGGAGTACAGTGGGAGGTTGGGGGGGGGGGGGCGCCGTCTTGCAGAGCACCAATGTTGAGGATTATCGGGAAGGAAGTGCTTTTGCCTATCCTTGTTGACTGCAATCTGTGGGTCGGGGGTCAAGGATCCAATTGCTGAGGACAAAGCAAAGTCCTAAGTCTTGGAGTTTGGAGATGGGCTTGCTTGGAATTATGGTCTTGAAGCAGTGCTAAACTCAATATATAGGCGTCTAATTTAGATGTCCTTATTATCCAGATGCTCCAAGAATGAATGTAGGGCCAGAGGGATAGCGTCTGCCATGGACCTGTTCCGATTATAGGCAAATTGCAAAGGATCAACACAAATTAGTGGGCTGCAGTTGATGTGAGCCATGACTAACCTCTCAAAGCACTTCATAATTATGGAGGTCAGAGCCACTAGGCAGTAGTGTTTAAGGCATGTCGCATGTGTTTTTGTTAGTACCAGGATGAAGGTTGGCTTCTTGAAGAAAGCCGGCACTTTAGACCACAGTGAGAAGAGATTAAAGCTACCAGCAACAAAATCCAGTGAGCTTCCATCCATTTTTCCCTCTGCACTAACCTGCAAATGTCTCCTTTTCCACCTTAGGATTCTACCCTTAAGGTAATAACATTCTGAAAAACAGTCTCATATATTTTTCAGAGTAGACTAAATGATATAAATCTTCTTTTGTTTCATTTTTTTGCTGTAACTCCATTAGCCTTTCAAACTAAACAAATCTGCCTGATCTTCGACATGTTTCGGCTTTTCCTTTACCATTTCATCAAAGAGGGTGTCAGTTAACTGGGCCTCAACTCCTTCCTCTTTCTCTTCAGTTTTACCTACTTGCTTTAACTTATGATTGTGAGATCCTGCCACCATGTAGTCCAGATAAAATCCAGGCTATTTTTCTTTTAACTTGTCAGTTCCCTGGTTTTCTTTCAGCTTCTCCACTACAATGGGTATCACTCCCACCTTCGATCTGGCTAGGTGGTTTCCAAGCACAAACTGTATTCCTGAATAGATATTCTTCCAATCACTCCCACTGTCACTTGCCCAGTCTTGATTGGACTTTCCAGCCTTATCTTACGCAGAGGAATGCTAGACCTCTCTCCATTCATTCCACAGATTATTACTCTCTTGGGTAACATTTCAGAACGAATTCAAATACTTTCATCTCTTACTATTAGAGACTGACCAGCTCCCATATCTCTCAATATTTTAACTTCTTTACCTTCTCCTCCCGTTCTTCCTAAGTAAACCTTACCCACAGTGGTGACGTCTTTGAAGAAATCAGGCACTCTCTTACGATTCAGCCCGTGAATAGACTGTGCACTCTTCTGTAGCTCCTCGGCTTCTCTTGGGATTTCCTTCACTATCTCAACTAATCTCACTGGTTTTGCCTCTTTTACAACATCCTTTTCTGCATTGCCTCTCTTAAACCACTGGCATTGTGAATTTATCTGTCCTTCTCTATTGCAGTGGAAACACTTGAGACCTTTCACTTCTTTTCCACCCTCTGGGTTTTTTTTTCACATGTGGAAACCTATTCCCAGTGTGATCTACTTTTTTTGTTTTTCATTAAAGGATCTCCCTTGTTCCCAATTTCTATTCCTCATGGAATGAAATCGCTATCAGAAGCTAGATTTTGATATTTGCACTAATGCAGATTCATCTGCCATCTCTGCAGCTCTTCTCGCTGTTTTACCTCTCTGGCCCTCAACATGAATTCTTATCATTTCTGGAAGTGAGTTTTTTAAACTCCTTCAGCAGAATAATCTCTCTAAGATCCTCATATGTCTTTTCTATCTTTAATGGCCTCACCCGTCTATCAAAGCTGCTATGTTGAGTTCTTTCAAATTTGACATAAGTCTGACCTGGTTCCTTCCTTACATTTCTGAATCATTGTCTATGTGCTTCTGGTACTGATCCAAAGGCACTCAAAGTGTTCTGTTTTACCTCTTCATATACACTTGTCACCTTCTGACTGCACTGCAAACACCTCACGAGCCCTGCTTACCAATTTGGTCTGAATTAACATTACACACACAGCCTCTGGCCAGTTCATCTGGTTAGCCAATTTCTCAAAGGAAATGAAAAAGAATTCTGCATCTTTTTCATCTAATTTTGGTAAAGTTTTGACATATTTGTATATATCCCTCACAGGTCTTTGGCTATGTTAGGTCTGCTCATCATCACTCTCCTCCTCACTAAACCTACTTGCTACCTTCATTTCCATCATTAAAAGTCAGCTATCCCATTTAATCTGCAACTTCCAAGGTTCAAACTCCTTTTCTGTTTTTTCTTTTCACCTTTTCTCTGCTTGTAACCATGAATTAAACAATTCCATTTCCTGTTCAAACTCTTTCATTAAAGTGGCACAGTGACTCAGTGGTCAGCATTGCTGCCTCACAGCACCAGGGACCCCAGTTTGATTCCACCCTTGAGTGACTGTCTGTGTGGAGTTTGCACATTTTCCCCATGTGAGTTGGATTTCCGCTGAGTGCTCCGGTCTCCTCCCACAGTCCGAAATCATGCAGGCTATTGGCAGAGTGGCCATGCTAAATTGCCTATAGTGTTTGGGGATGTGTAGATTAGGTGTGTTAGCCAATGGAAATGCAGGGTTACAGGGGAATGGATCTGGGTGGGTTGCCCTTCAAAGTGTCGGTGAGGATTTGTTGGGTTGAGGGACTTGAATCCACACTGTAGGGATTCTATGAACTGCAATTGAATTCAAACCATTTCCAAAGGTCCCAGAAAATTTGGTGGCTTTTCCAGAAAATTTAAATATCGAGCTATTCCTGTAACTACCTCTTCTTTTCTCACAGACAAAGGCAACCCTAACTCCAGTTTGCAGCCAATTCCAGCAGCTTTGCCTTGTTCACCTTTTGTAAAACCCCCAAAGTCACTCCCAGAACACCCCCCAAGTGACTGAAGGAGCCATTATCTCACTTTTGATTTAACCAACCATAAGTAACCAACATAAAACAGATATTCCACTTCTCACCTAAGTTTTACTGAAAGATCTAGGACACCAATCCCCAAAACTGTTTAAATCTGCTGGGATCTTTTGTACCCCAAATCTATTCAAGTCTGTACAAATCGATTCAGATCTGTTTAGATCCCATACACAAAACAGCCAGATCCCAGACCCAAGCTCACAATCTGTTTCAGAGGGGATGGTTAAATGAAGTGAAGTCTGTGATACTCACTTTAGAAGCAACAAGTAACAATTTATTTACCTAATTCTATCAGTGAACAAATTAACAGAACAACTTACAAACTGAACGATTCCCCCTTTGCTACAAACTATTCTAGAATAAAATAAAATTCTAACAGTATGCTGTTCCAATAAATACAAGTACTACTTCTATAAAACAAAGTATTAAGAAAAAAAAACTAAAGCTTAGTCCCTCAAAATTACAGCCAGAATAAGTGTTCCGGAATGTTCTTTGCCCTCTCTACTGTTTTCCATTCAGAGATGCCTTTTTCGATAAAGTTCTTGTATCAGGAATATTGGCAAAGAGTACTATTATATCTTTAGTTTAGACGATGCCTTCCTGAGAGCTTAGATAATTCTGTGAGAGCCAGTTTTTTTTTTATATACCTCAGAGCTGCTCTCTTGGCAGGTGACAGTTCGCACTCACCAATTTGAAATGTCCTCTTCTTTTATACCCTTGATAGCCTATTTTATTTTACAAAAAAGATTGGTCCCAAGTTGTCAAAACCATCAGATTTAAATTTAATTGGATTTTTGTTTATAGGGCCGTGTTTAAATTAATTGTCTAAATTCAAAAACCTGTTGTCTTGGTAAAAATGCTGTTTTGCCTATGAAGAGTATGGCCTTTTGCTTCAATATTTTCATTTGAAGAACTCTCCATGTACCTGCTGCTGCCTGTAGACTTTTTCTTTAATTTCTAAGTCTTAAAAAAATCATCTTTTAAATGGACCATGCATTCTTCCCCACACCCATCATTTACAAACAAATTCTAAAAACATTTTTTCCAATCTACAAATACTGCATCCAACTTTGCAATACTTGCTACAAACAATAGGTGTCCCAATGATTAGTCTGGATCTCAAACTTAGTTTGGTCCTGACTCATGGCATCTCTAACGATCTTGCGATGGTCATACCTAGAAAACATGTATATGCATGTTTTTCCCAACTTGAATGCCTCAGACCTAGATTGCAGTGGGGAGTGAATCTTCTGGTTCATCTGTGGTTTTTAGTTGGGAAATATTTGGATTAACTGCTTCACACACTGTCTTCGACAGACTTACAAATGAAATCTGAAATGGTAGTGGAGCATTCATTTAGTTTGGCCACTGATTTCTTAAATATAGACCATCCCACCGATACCAAGCAAATTCATAGAAGCCATACTATTGCCTCAGACCAACACTGCACTATTTTCTCTACGGGTCCTCACACTTTAATGTCTACTTGTAAGCCAGGAGGAGGAGCACAGCTTTTGTGATCTGAGTTTCCAAAATGAGGAGATTGGGAGATGGAGAAGTGGGCATCTTTGCTAATTGTATAGTGATGGTCCAGGTTGTTCAGACCTCCGGTAGGTCAGGAAATGTGTTGATGGTATTTTGGTAGCACTTTCTTAAGGTTGGCCTAGTTGAAGTCACTGGCGACGATGTACAAGGCCTCAGGGTATTTCCCTCTGAAGAAAGTTTTTATAATTGTATACTTCATCAATGATATGTCTTACAACCATGAAAGTACAATTATCTCTGTGAACATTTGTTTCGTGAACAGATTGAATGGTTTTAGTGAAAGTTTCTCCCTTCACTTGCAACATGTCTGATTGTCCATGCTTTAGACCCATGCTCTAGGCCGATAACCAGTATTAGGCTTAAATTTGGAGCCAGAATAAACTCTGAACGAATTTCACATCTTTACTACCAATGCCACATTTTAATGACATGTCTATTATCTTTTGGTGTAAAATATGATCAGATGCTTTTTTCAGTTCTGAAGCAGATGTAAATATTCCTGTTTCCTTTGAAACATATGTTGAAGATAATCCTTATCTTAAATGTTCCCCCTCCAGGCCTAATCCAGACTGAATTTCCCGATGATTTGTTGTTCAAATGTGCTAATATTTCTTTCTGTTATGGTTTTCAAGTCAATTTTAATGTGATGAATAATTAAGATTCTAGGCATAAACTGATTTCAGACCACTGCTTCAGTCTGCTTAGGTAACTTAAATAATAAAACTTGGAATGTATCCTTTGAGATATATTTGATCAGAAATTTCTGTTATCACTTCCAACTCTGTTTCTCCAGGGGTTGTTAGATGTTCTGTCTTTACTTCATCAATGCCTACATCTTTTCCTGTATTCATTAACTTCAAAGCATCCCTTACCATTGATGTCATAATATTTGGTCCTTCATTTGCCACTACATATTTCAATTCAGATCATCATAAAATTCACTTATATACTCAATGGATCATTTTGCTTCTACATTCCTTTGAAATCAAATTTTATCATCTTTGTCTTTTATACAGAAATTACTTGTTGTTATTATTTCTTTTTCATTTAAAGCTGCATGGTCGATACCACATCTCAACATGCTGTAAAATCAGTCAGGTAGGTTTATTGCCAACATCAACTTTGCTGGTACAAAACCTGACATGTCTGTTATGCTAAAAGAAATCTGTCTATCGTCTATTTAGAACAGAGTCTTGTCTTTGAGACAATGATAAAGACAAGAGTGCTCTGTTTTACTCATTCAAGACTTTTCTCACATTAGCAATGTTGTATAAAATAATCATTCTGAAAGAATTAATATGAGGCTATATTTATCTCTATGCAATGTGATAATGTTGTATAATCCTTACATTGAGAAATAGCAATCTAACCTGGGGTAGCAATAGAGACAGATATGTCATCTGAGTTTCCTGATAGCCATTGTAACTTTTCCTGAATAATCACTGTAACTTGTACCTATTGTTTTCATACAATAACCTATACCTTGGTGTCAAAACAAATGCCTCTTTTCAAATGTGGTTTATCCTGTACCACTGCTGTTTGGAAAGGCCCTTAGTTTCAGAATAGAATGGAGGATTAAAGATTACACACTATCCCAACCGCAAGATAACAGTTCTTTGTACAACAACATATGACATGGTGATCAGTGTGTGACCATTGCGTACATACCTCAAGGCAGCCATGTTGAAAATAATTTGTTTGAATCTGCAGGAAAGTTAGTTTACTATTCTAAGAATGTGACTACATTAAGCACTCTGTTGGTCAGCAGCTGTAAGTGGGTAAACTGACAAGTAGTCAACAGCACACACACAAGCAACCAAAGGGCAAAAGCAATACTCTATGAAACATGAACTTTCACCTCAGAAATGTTAAGAAGTGCAGCATTAACAGTATGGGCTAGGAAAAAATTAAAAAGTAGTCTCATTGGGATATGACAGATGCCTTCAGGAAGGAGGATCATAGGAGTGATTGAAAGCTCTGTCAGTAAAGTTAGAAGTTACAGTGGGCAAAGAAGATGAAACCTTAAAATAGTGTGCAATGGACCAGGCTGGGAAGGATAGAAGCTGGAAAGAAATACTTATCATTTAGAATGAGGATCACTGTTATATTAAGCAGCCTTGATGGGCCAGTGCTACAATAAACAAAGTAAGAACCAGAGAATGACTTCCTATCAGATCCACATCATTGAAGACATCGCGAAATACAATTAACACAATGAAAGGACTATTAAAAAAAATGAAATCAGAGTCGAACAGAAGAACATGGTTAGAAGGATATAAAGATTGGATAAGATTCGGACGTCCATAATTTAAACTGTGATTTCAACAGAAAGATTTTTTAAAGGCTGTTGACTTGCAATTTTTTAAACAATACAGAAGGGACATGCATAGTACAAGTAAATCGTAGAAGGTGTTAAATATCCATTTTTCCAGCAAAGAAATATGACACTTACATTCTGGCTGCAGAAAGTAGGAAACCTCCAAAATCCAGGAAAATCTCATTTTGATTTCTGAAAAAAAGTGCTGGACATCCTCAACAAGTAATTCAGAAATACAATCTAGGTATTTCATGGAATTAAAAGCTTGGGAGAAGCAAAATGTAACAGCAATGCCATTGTGCGGAATTCAATCATTATTAACAGAAAATGCTGCAGCATCACTGTAAAACAGAACTTAAAAGCTGGCAGAAAAAAGTGCTACAAGATTATTATTATGCAGAGTTTAAAAGTTTGAAGAGATTTTAAGACAAGGCAATGAAAGCAACATGAATTTAATGCAGGATGAGACGCCTTAATATCGTCTGTATTCATCCATTACAAAGTTATTAAATCTTCAGAGGAAAGAGAATTGAGAAGCTTTCAGATGCTGTGGAATTTAAAACATCAGTAGAATAATGAGAGAAAACAAAACATGTTAAGACGAAATGGAAAGAGAAAAATGCTATTGTTACATTCCCAGCTAATGATAATACTGGACAAGTCAGAACCACTTGTTTGGCCAGATAGAACATAAGTTTAATTTTGCAGTAATTTACTTTGGTAATAAGTCACTGAACATGTTCAATAGCTTAACCTCTTTCCAGTTCAGGCAGTTTGAAACGTTGGACAATGTTTGGAGACTTCACAACCTCAAACCTTTCTATTTGGCTGAAATTGTTCTCCTAAGCTGAAAACTGAGTCTGAAGTGAGACCTTTTAGTGACCCAAATTTGTTTCCTCTTTATGTCAAAAGGGTTTGATTTTGTAAACACTTCAGCAATTAACATCACAAATATCTTACCAGGCACTTAACTTAAATGACATGCCTTCTTTGAAATCATGTCTTTAGTTCAGAATTCCAAACTATTCTCTGACCTTTTAAAAACATCAACTTTCACAGGATTGAAACCTTACATCTAGTTTACTTCTACTTTAAAATCCATATTCCAAAATTATAATAATATATTATATGCATTTTTTCACATACCTAAAAGATTTAATGTCAGAGTTGAATCAGAGTGCAAACTTAGACATCTTGGAGAAGACAGTTCTTAAGATAGAGACTTGTTTTTTGTGCTGAACAAGTAAATAGTATAGCATATTCAGTATGTTCTGTAGTTGCTGATGTTATAAATTTCTGTGCTAAGAAAGAAAGCATAGATAGTTATCAAAAAATTTTAACAGGTTTTGATAATTAATTCAGGCTGAGAACAGACAAAATTCTTGAAAAAGCAAGATTTAATGGAAAATTTCACCAAGTGAATCCATAATAACTTTTTTTTTTATCTCTACCAACATGTAAAAGGCTTTGACCATAGAGTTCGAAAGCAGAATTCATAAAAATCAAAATTGTTCTCAAGGTTATTGACATGCCTTTGTCAGAATTATTACAATCCAAGTAAGCTATTCAAATTGTGTTGGAAGCAGAAACCAGGAAGATTCATTGTCAAATTCTGAGAGTAGAAGGACAACTTAACCACAGGATACTAATTTAATGCATTCACTTTATAACATACGTCTGCAAATGACAAACCAACACAAATAATAGGCCAAATAGCAGATAGTAGTAGTTCATGCCAATGGTGTGGAAGAAAACCAGCCTCAAAATCCGTAAAATTATACATCAAATCCCCAGGGCCTAATGAGATGTATCCCAGGCTGCTATGGGACACAAGGAAGGCAATTGCTGGGACCCTGTTGGATCGATTTAATACTTCATTGGCCACAGGTGAAGTGCCAGATGATTGGGAATAAATAATGTCGCTCCTTTGTTCAATAATGACAGCAGGGATAGGTCAAGTAATTACAGACCAGTTAGTTTGACATCAATGCTAGGGAAATTATTGGAAAACATCTGAAACATGGGATTTATCAATACTTGGATGACAGGGAGTGATTGGGGATAGTCAACGTGGATTTGTTAAAGGATTTGTCTGACTAATTTAATTGAATTTTTTGAGAAGGTTGACCGTGTTTGTTGATGAGAGTAGTTCAGTTGATACGTTTACATAGACTTCTGTAAGGCCTTTGATAAGGACACACATGGAAGGCTGCTCCAAAAGATAAGACCCCATGGGATCTAAGGCACGCAGCAACTGGATCCAAAATTAGCTTACAAATAGGAGGTAAGGTGTGGTGGTGGGTGTATTTGTAATTGAAAACCTATGACCAACCGTGTACTACAGGGATCTGTGCTGGGATCCTTGTTTTTTAATACTAATATTAATAATTTAGATGCGACTATAGAAGGCATAATTAGTATGTTTGCAGATGGCACAAAAAGTGGTGCTGTTGCTACCGAAGAAAATGGTCTCAGACGAGAGTCTGATACTGATCAGCAGCCAAATTGGGCAAAGTAATGGCAGACGGAATTTAATCCTGATATGTGCAATGTGAAGCATTTTAAGAGATCTGATGATAAGGGAAAGATGTACACAATTAACTTTAGGTCCTTAGCAAGTGCTGAGGAACTAAGTGACATCAAGTGCACAGGTCCAGAGATTCCTGAAGTATGGGAGAGTTGAAAATGCTTAAATATTTCCCAATCATTGCTTCCCAAATCTGTGTCTGTGTGTGTATCTCAATGTCAACATCCTGAAGATAGCATAAGGAATTCAGTTAGTTCCAAAAGTATAATTTATTTGTCAAGAAACCATTGCAGTAGATTACTTATTTGAGATTCCGAGGCCCTAGCAGAACCCAAAAAGAAGGAGTTGAGATTACCTTGTTAACATAAAAGAATGATATTACATGGTCAACAAAAAAGGAAAAACAAAAAGGGGTTGAGGAAATGTTTCCTGTGCTTATAATCACTGAATATAATTCAGAAGACAAATGTTTGCCTGATGAATCAAATACTGAGAACAAAAGTAAACAATACAACACACTTGATGAACATTTGACTGAAGTTGTTCAGACAACAAAGCAGCCCACTGAAGAAGGGTCCCCCAGATAAGTTATGGGGTAGCTATTCACAATCAAAGGAGTTAACAGGAGTGTTTCTCTGTGAAGGTCGTTCAGGAGATTAACAGTCCTCTTGTAGATGAAATGTATTGGGTTTAGCAGGAACTAACTGCGCGCAAAAGGAAATCTGGCAAATAAAAAATCGCCTAATCGGGAAATCATTTACGGAGAACCAGAATCAAGATCAATAAACCTCAAAGCAATGATATATCTATCTTGCGACTCTGAAGTTAATGCATTCTGGAAGTATTGTAGAGCCTTTAAAAATCCTGAAATTGTGAAGCCAGAGACTTGGGGGGAAATAGTTTGTGATAAACGTAAAAGCTACTACTTACTTATATATAAAAATGTTAAGTACAAGAAGAACAACTTGCAAGGAAGTAATGTATATGGTAATGGTTCTGAAAGAGTTCAAGTTGAAGCAGCATTAAACTCCAACCTATCTGATGAGGCGATACAGTCTTTAGGTAGAGTAAAAGCAATCTAGCAGAAGGTCCTTATCAAGACAATCACATCATCTCTGACTTGACAGTCTTTTGTAGCTACACGTAACTAGCCAATGTAATTGGTGCCTACTGTTATTATGCAATAAACCACATCTTAGCATTAAGAAAATCACTTCTTCTCCTTAAGACTCAATTGTGGATTATCTTCTACCACTGCTAACCAGATAAACCCTTAAATTCAAAATTGCAAAAACATTTATTGACAGCACTTTACCCTAAACTTAAGCAATTAGTACCACAACACAAGAAAACTATTATTATACATTTGTATATATAATTATCCAATCTCCCAACAGCCTCAGATGATCCGAAGTTTCACTTACCCCCTCCCAGAACTCATTCCCTTTGGACTTGGAAGACTGATGGATCTCTGGGCTGAAGACCATTGACTATGATACTATTCTTAACTGCATGATGTCCTTAAGTCCCTTTGAATTTGACGACATTTTATTTCATGAAATTCCTTCACAGGGGCCAGATATTCTGCTGAAACAGGCAATTGCTCAATTGCAATACCTCTCGGACCTTTAATCTCATAAATTTCCCTCATAGAGGACAGCTGACTTTTTGCAAGACTATGGATATCTGGAATAGTTTTTTTGTTTTGTTTATGGCAGCATCCTGAATCCTAGAATCTAGTATTGTTTTTTTTTAACTTTTGAAAACATCGTGAATCTCTAAGCAAGGGAAATTCTCTTTGGCCACATCCTGAATTTTTGAGCTTTGATTGTTCAATTGCAATGTTGTCTTCACATCTCCAATCGGTATGAGGAGATATTTATTCACAATATATCTAGAAAATCTTGTTGAGTGTGTAGATTCTTTACCCTGACTTGTTCAGTAAGGCCCTTCTATTTATTTACAGTGAATGCATTTGCCAAAATGTTCACCCCCTCAGTCTTACAGCATGTGGGATGTTTCTCTTTTTATGTGATCTCTGTCTCCGGTACTGATGTTTCTACATGGTCAGATAGAGGAAGAAAATATTTTGCTTGGTGTGTTATCATTTCAGCACTTGACATCAGGCATATGTCTGTCATCACTTTATGCTCACCCTGCTGTATCGCAGTCTGAATTATATCAGTCAATGATTCATCAATGAGCTCAAGTGTGATATACTGCTCATTTGCAATCTCATTATTTGTATTTTGTCACAAACTTTGAGGATTCTTGCAGTCTGACTTCTGTTCTATGTTGACAGGAGTGGGAAACATTGTACAAAGTCTAAAAACTCACGGCTTTTCATCTTACTGACACTACTTGACAAATTTCCTCTGCCAACATGACCAATCTAAATGAATCATATATCCTGTTAAGGATCAATCATGAGTCAAGGAAGCTGTGCGAAATCATTCGCTGGCTATCCTTTGACTGATTCTTCTGCAAGCAAAATGTATTTTATCTGTTCTTTCTTGACTGGCTGTTCCTTTGCTGGTGGTTTCTTGACTTTAACAATTGGACTTTTTCTGTCATTCGCTCAAATGGAAGAACTCTTGTTTGTGAAGTAGGTATAAATTCAGTATTATCTGGCATTCCTGTGCTGTGGAGTTACTGGTAGTATATCTTTATTCTGAAGTGCTATATTCCTTCTGCACCCTAAACATTACTGGTGCTCCCTTGATAATCCCCATTGTCTGTGGTGTTGCTATTAATAATCCCTATTGCTTCACCGTAATTTTCAAGTTGAGTTCCACTGTGTGCAGTTCAAATAAATGCTCCCTGCCTTCATTGCAGTTGAAGCATTGGATCTTCTGCCTTTTTCTGTGACTACAATCTCCTGGCTTACTTCCCCTGTTGTACTTTGCCAGCTTAGGCATCTAATTTGCCCCCGTATTGATTAGCTCTTTCTTTGAGGCGTTCCCAGACTATCAACTTTGTTTTAAATTGTTTCTGTGATCCTTGATATCCCCTTACTGTGCCTATGTCTTGCGATGCCCAATTGCAATGGCAGTGAAGCTCAATCTTAGCTATAAGGGCTTTACTTACTTTTAGCTTTGCTAGTCTTTTATTTTTAACATTTTCCACTGCCCACTAGAGATTTTAACATTACCAACAGGGTCTCCAGTGGCTATTCACTGAATCAGACTTGGGGGTCACTCATAAAAATGATGGCACCCAGTGCAATCTATAATTGATTAGGTGTGACTAGTGCTCCAGCTCCATGGAGCATCTCACACTCACTACCGCAAGTCTCTTACCAAGACTCAATAGCTTTTTACTATAGACTGTAGATTCACCTTGTGGAATCTCACCACAAGGTAATCTTTTGCAGAGTTCTTCAATTCTACTGCTGACTGCCGGCTCGAATGGTCTTCTTAAATCTGTGTGTGAAAAATCTTCAGATTGCCACATTGCAGCTAAATAAAGTCTACACGACTTGCCAAACCCACATTACTGCTCATTAATGGTGAAAGATCCATTTGGGAAGATTGTTGTCATGTCCTGATTCAATAGTGAGCTCCAGGGCTTATTTAGTCTAGTACTGAGGAGAAAATAAACCTAGTGAACTGAAGAGAAGAGTCTCATCTTAAACCAAATGTAGCACATTGCATGCTACCAACTAGATACATTTCCATTTGTGTGGTAAACATTGTTACTGAAACTGCTCAATAACAGCGGCAACAGAAAAAAACATCAGAAGCATAACTTATAAGAGCAATATCCTTTCTTTCGGTTTTACCTAACCAACAGAGAGAACATTGGTGCCACAGGACAAGGTTTTCTCCAAATTAAGAATCCTGAGTCAACACTCCGAATTATGTGCAGCAAAGCCAGGCATGCAGTGCTGTTTGTTTCATATTGTGCCTTTCCCAATAACAGCTCCATTTAAACATGGCTGTTTAAATTATTGGGTGAAATGCAAAACAACCAAAACCCTACTGATAAACTAGTCAGATATCAGCAAAACAGCACTGGGAAGATTTTAATGGCAGTGTGGTGAACCTTCATTATGTGAGATTACTATTATCATTTGGAAACCCTGGGCTCTAAAGGAGACAGAGCCAGGTATAATTTTATGTTTGATTTGTATTTCGATATTGGGTGAGTTAAAAAGATTTAGTTTCTAAGTTTCAGTCTTTAGTGATAAGTCAGCCACAAGGGCTGTGTTTACCTGCATCTAAATGAGGGCTGAAAGCCATAACGAGATGTTCAATACTTCAGGAAAAAAAGTAACAGATTAGAAAATTGGGTTAGGGTTAGGGTTAGGATTAGAAAATTGACTGGGTGCCACCGACCCAGCGAGACACAAACAATTACCATTTTGAAAGAGACAACCATCCAAAATGGGTGGTACAAAAGGAGCCTTAAATTGGAAATATTGGGGCGGTGATATCTTTCCAACCCTGAATGAAATGGTTAATGGTGGGTCAGGAGTGAAAATATGATAAGAGAGGCAAGATGGGATTCTTACCATCAAAAACATCCATTTCTCCACCCCCAGTTTTTATGCAAGATGTGAATAGTGTTTCTGAATGACGAGGACTTAATTTTACACATTAACATATCATTATTACCTATCCTCACCTGATTTCCATAAAATTTGCTATTCTCTCAACTTGAAAGTCAGAGCATGTCGGAAGGAAAGTGGTATGTTAGCCTTCTTTGCTAGAGGATAAGAGCTCAGACATAGAAACATCTTACTGAAGTTATATAGGGCCTTAGTGAGACTGCATCTGGGGTATTATAATCAATTGTGATGCTGGCTCGAAGGGCCGAATGGCCGATTCCTGCACCTATTGTCTATTATCTATTGTCTCTCTTCTAAGAAAAGATTCACTTGCCATAAAGGAAGTACTGCAAAGATTCACGAGGCTGATAGCTGGTATGTCAGGATTGTCATATGAGGAGAGGTTGGCTCAAATGGACCTGTATTCCGTAGAGGCTAGAAGAATGAATTGGGATCTGATTGAAGTGTATAAAGTTCTAAGAGGCCTAGAAAAACTAAATATGAGGAGTATATTTCCCCGGAGGAGTCTAGGACCAAGGGTCATATTCTCAAGATACAGAGTAGATGATTTAAGACAGAGATGGGGCAATATTATTTTCACTCAGAAAGTGGTCAGCCTGGGGAATTTGCAACCACAGAAGGTTGAGTACAATCAAGAAAGGGATATTAAAGACACCAAGGAGACAAAGCAGAAATGGTTTTAAAATAAGGGCCAGACATGATCATATTGAATGACAGGGCAGACTTGAAGGGCGAAATGGCCTACACCTGCTCTAAATTCTATGTTTCTATGTATCAGAAAAATCAAGCTTGCTGCTAGCTCAGCCAGGTCTCCATCTTGGCCCCAAATCGTAGGGTTCACTCCATGAATATCAACTACTGCAAACACCTCTCCCATCCACAGGTATCAATTTTGGACATGGGCAGCCTCACTTCATCGTCATGGCAGATCTCAAAATTACTATTTAATTCTTCACTCCTAATGCTGAAGTTGGGAGCTCAACAACACTTGCATTGCAATGCTGCTGGCTGACTACTTTGCACAAGATCAGGCATGCAGCTCATGCACTGCAGCAGGTTTTATGTCTGCAGTCTTCACTTGTTCTCTTAGTTCTCACTCCATTTGTGCCTACTTGAATGTTCACAACATCCGTCCCTTGCCATACCTTGACATTTAGCACATTGTTCACTCGTTAACAACTAAGCCTTGCAGTAACTTACCTTGTTTTTCAGCACAGATGCAAAGTCAGTTGATCTATCATGTTTGCCAGTAATGATCATTCAAAGGGGTGGACCTGTTCCTGTGTAGCACTGAGTCACATCAATTTCACAACTAAAGAATATGTCAGCAGCTTACAGGAAAATGCAGTGCATGTGCTGCCACCAAATGGTCGTATCTAATAGTCTAAGGAGAGTAGACCTTAGTCAACTCCAAGGGTCTGTCATCAGTCAGGGACTTCTGTTAAGTGCATATTCAGATATCTGTGCAGGGGCTTGGGTTCTATGTTTTCTATGACAAAATCAGCCAGGCACTTGGGCAGCAAAAATTAGGAATTGCATACCATTACAATTAGCAAGTGGGCCATTGTCAATCCTTCAGGGACAGTTAAAACAGACCAGCAATAATCAGTAAGGCAGTTCGGAAGAATTGGGTCAGTCCTGAAGATCTGTACATTGAAAGTGAACAGAGCTATCAGGGCAACAGTTGTGATAGACAATTTAGGGAAGTCAATTGTGGAGAATGGATGTAAAATAATGGGATGCAGTAAACTAAAAATAATTGTGAGGTGAGACATATAAAGGTGGGAGACAGAAATAAGGGCGTCTACCAGGAGTGTAAGGAAGGAGGAAAATAAAGATGTAGGAATGCACTTTGATTGATAAATGACTCATTCTATGAATTGTCTTCCATCGTGGACCAAAATTCAGTGGAAAAGAAAAATCACTGCCACCACACCTGAAGTGGATGGAGCAAATTTCTTTTTGTCTGAGGAAACAGGCTTTCTTCATGAGCAATGTGACCCCCTCCAAAGGGCAATAGAACGAATCAGCCATTGACATAATACAGGCTCAAGACAAGTGTAATCACAGAATGTTGTGTGTGAACTGTATAAAGTGAGCAACCATTTTGAATAGCCTGGTCATTGCAACTTGATCATAGTCATTTTGAAGTGATTACAGCTGGTCTGTGGCCCCCAGTAGCCAAGGTCTCATAAGTTGCACAAGAGTGTGGAACTCCTTTTCTCACCTTGAACTGTAAGTATTGATAATGTGCTCTCCTACTGGACAAGGGGAATATGGCACGTGCTGCATACATCAGAATTTGATCTACTACCTCAAAAGTCCATTGACAGGCAGGCATTCTATGGTCTGCTTTTTTTGGAGTCTTTCTGTATCCCACAGCATCAAGAACTTCAGTAAACGTTCTTTTTTATGATGTGAATTCTGACTGTTCACAATACTAAGAAATACTCTGTTTCTAATATTCTGCAGATTTGTCCATTGGACCCAATAGATCCAGCCACAGCAAGGATTCTCATTTGCTGATGCCATGGTGAAGAGACATTGTAAAGGAGCAGATGCATCAGCAAGCCCAGGATCAGCAGCAAACTCCAATGGCTGCTGAGCAGCCTGCATGTCAAGAAAACTCAGCTAAAGTTCCCCACAGGATGAGAAGGAGGAACAGGAGGCCCAGAGATTATCATCCTCAATAGCATTTCCTCCAGATGAGTGTGATGCAATATTACTGCAGTGCGAGGATGTCCCGAGACACTATCACAGAACTGTGCAATTTCCTGGGGGAAGACCTGCAAAGTGAAGGCGTAGGTAGATTTCCCATCGCAGTGCCATCAGGGTGATGGCTACACGAAGAAATTTTTAAAGATGAATATTTTTAGCCAAGCTTCATGTGGAACTTATATTTTTGTTAGAAACTACTGCAAACCAATCTATCCAGCCAGGCATAAAGACCATCTCATCTCCTATATTTATTTACACGTATTGGTGATGAAGGACATTGCCTGTAATTATTAAGCTTGAAAACCAGAACTCAGGATTCACAATCTAGCTGTAATTCAAACAGCTGCTGTTTACAGAGCAAGAGAAATGGGTTTGCCACTGAATTAACCGGAGAAAGCTATCTTTCTCAGTCGGTCAAATGATAAAGCACCTTGTGACAAACTGGAGAAAAACATTTAAACACTAAGACTTAAAGAGATGTGCAATATTTGCTACTGCTGAGGATATAGACACCAATTAAATAACCAGATCACCAGTTACTCTCAAGGACTTTTATCTTTCTTCTGTGCTGGGCCTGACCTTTTTTCACCTTGTATCTCTGTTTAGTAATTATCTTGGATTAGAAAGGCTCTTTCTTTCACTCAAGAAAATGTTATAATGAGTTCCTTAATGATAAAATAGATTTTGAGAAACAATATTTTTATTAGAGATAAAGCTCCACACCAAATAGAACATAAAATCTTTGTGAGACAAACCGAAAAGAGTGGAGCATCCTTTTACAACTGGTCACCACAACCATAAACTTCTAATATTCCAAGTTTTGTATCATGTAACTATGTGAATAGCTCATCTTTCCTTTCATACTTATGACATTGCCAGTATCCTGCACCTATTATTTGACTTTTATGTCTGAAATTTTAAAAAATCACCTTTGCATTTGAGAGAGAAGAGCTCAGCTTGTTTAAATTCTTCTACTTTATATTTCTTTCATTCTTGGGATGTCAGCTTTGCTAGCTCAACCAGCATTTATTGCCATCTGCAATTGTCTTGAAGAAGGTAGTGTTAAGTTTGAGATCTGCTGAGATATCTGTAACAATGCTAACAAAACATTGGTTGAGATGGAAACAAACTGTGACTGCTATAAACAGAATATGTCACAAATCAAGTGGCATTTTGAATCCAGTCCACAAATACTTAATTTAAACAATTTCTTCTTCTGATTCCCAATAAATTCTTAATGTTATGAATAGAACTTGTCACAGCTAGCAGTGCAGTTTGATAAATATGACTGCACAAATAGTGAACATCATCTACCGCATGTTTTAGCATTCATCAAATAATCTGTCAACCTTACTTTGGAGATATTTACCATATCGTGTGACAGTGCTCTTATAATTTCTGTTTAATGAAGCATCAAGTTCCTAAGCCTGGAGTGGCCAAGCATTTTCTACATGGACCTGAAATGTGTGACCACTGGAACCATGACTCATATACAGATTAAATCAACAAAGTCACATTTGTGACAAGGCCACTTTTCAAATCTCCAGGGTCACAAAACAAGCCAGTAAATAAGAAACACAAATGCCAGTAGGAGCTGGGTGCTACGGTGAGCATGGGCATTTCAGCCAAATTTCAGACACTCCCAAACCCATTGTTTATACGTATTCCAGTTGTGGAAAGTGTTTGTTTCTGACAATTGTTTAATGATAATCATTCAATTATTGCCTGTATTATGACTGTGCAACTAACGCTGCTCACTATTCTAACTTTTCCTCTTCCTCAAGAATATGTACCCAGGTATCTATGTACCTAACATGTTACAACTTGTAAACTTTTTCTGTACTCATATGAGTACATGTGACAATAAAACTAATTCAATTCAATTCAAGTCATATCACTTCAGTAAATGGACCCAAAATGCAAACAGTGCAGTGTAACGTTGTGCACTGCTGTCTGGTATGGCCCAACTAGTAGGACACTTAACTCCAAGTTAGAAGATTGTGGATTCTAGTCGCTTTCTAGATGTTGTGCATGTGCACCAAGGGATTGGTCAGTGGGAAGAGTGGGGAAGAAGATAGACAGGTTGTGTCAGACCAAGGAGGCAAGGATGATAGGGATGTTTGAAAGTAGGATGAGGTCAGGGGTGATGAAATTTTAAAACTGTGAATTTTATATTAGGACCTTCCGGCTGTAGGCTCCTGAGGTGGAATATGAGGTTGCGCTCGTCCAGTTTGTGTATGGTGTCATTGCAGTGCAGGAGGCCGAGGATAGACATGTCACTCAGGGAGTGGGAGGGGGAGTTAAATCTGTTAGGCACTGGAAGGTGTTGTCATTTGTCATGTACAGAGTGTAGATGCTTCACAGCTCCCCCCATCCACTCCACACTTCCCACTAACTACACCAGACTCAGCACTTTTCCCTTCCTCCGCAGGAAGTGCTACAACTGCCCCTACAACTCCTCCCTCAACTCCATCCAAGTCCCAAAGCAAGCCTTCCATACCCAGCAGTTGTTCATCTGTACATCCTCCAATTTGGCCTATTGTGTCCATAGCTCCCAACGTGGCTTCCTCTATATCGGTTTGACCAAGCGTGGACTCAGAGACCGTTTTGTGGAGCATCTGCAATCTGTAAGTGACATCGACAACACCTTCTGGTCACCATCCATTTTAACTACCCCTTCCACTTCCTAAGCGACATGTCTATTCTGGGCTTCCTCCAGTTCCACAGTGACACCACTCGTAAACTGGAGTAGCAACACCTCATATCCTGCTTTGGGAGCCTACAGCTTGATGGCCTGAACGTAGAATTCACTGATTTTAAAATTTCCCCAGCCCCGGCCTCATCCCACATCCAAACATCTCTCTCATCCCTGCCTCCTTAACCTGACACAATATGTCCATTTTCTTCCCCACCTATCTGCACTACCCTTCCCACCATCAAATCCCCACAACCCTCTACCTCCATCCAACCTAATGAGATCTCATCTACCCTCCCCCAGTCCCACCCCCCTCTCTTTTTTTATTCCCCAGCTCCATTCCCCCTGTCCATTTCCGAAGAAGGGTTCCGTCCTGAAACGTCAACTTTTCTGCTCCCCTGTTGCTGCCTGGCCTGCTGTGTTCCTCCAGCTCCACGCTGTGTTGTCGCTTTCAAAGTATAACCTTTGTTATCATGTAGTAACAGCAGTCAGCCTGGCTGCACACCTCTTACCCCTACAAGACCTTATGATAATGTCCAGTTGATCTGTTATATTGAATGAGGGATGAATATTGGGGAGAAAACTGGGAATAACCCCTCTTGTGGAATCTCCAATAATGTTTCCATCTGATGTTACTTCTCATTATTACTTCTCATACAAATGTTGGCACATCCAACGGTGTAGCTGTCCCTCAGTACTGCATTGGAGCATCAGCATCCCTACTAGCCCCAACTGCATCCACCTATCACTCTTCCACCTAACTTCCCACAGCCCTACCCATCCTCCCTCTCACCTCCTTGACCTGACATAATCTGCCCATCTTTTCTCTCACCTATCTGCCCTAACCTTCTCCCCAACCAATCCCCACTACCCCTTACCTGCATCCAAACTATCACCATCCCATCTACCTTCCCCATCGTCACCCCTCCTCTCTCTATGCATTTCCCAGTTCCCTTCCCCCTGAAGAAGGGTCCTGACTTGAAACAGCAGCTTTCCTGCTCCTCTGATGCTGCCTGGCCTGCTGTGTCCCTCCAGCTCCACATTGCGTTGTCTCTGACTCCAGCATCTGCAGTTCTTGCTATCTCTGAGTGATTTATATTTTGAAAGTGCTTTATTGATTTTAAAAGTGTTTTGGGGCATCCCGTGTTCACAAAAATATGACATAAACTTTAAGCCTAATATATTTTTGAACATGTTAAAATAAACAGCAAGATCAAAGAGGTTCACAAAACAGGTAGAAGCTATTTGATTATTTATGATGACTTAAGACTCCTCGATCGTTCAGTTATTCATGGGTGCTTTCCAATTTGTTGTCATTTGCCTGCTTTTGCTCTATTTTTCTTGAGTGATTTCCCTAACAATCATCCACCAATACCATTTTCGAACTTCCCATAGACCTAACATCCCTGGGTGTTCTTTTCTTGTCAATGATTTATAGATTCCGGTCACACATGATGTAACAAAAAATATTTTCATTACATTGCTGAGAGGCCTGGCTCTAATTTTAAGGTTACATGCTCTTGTTTTCGTCTCCCCATCAGAGAAAATGTTTTCTGCTTATCGATTTACTAAATCCTTTATATATTTTGTGTGTCTCAATCTTGTCCTCAATTTACCATCTTCCTGGAATACAAATTTGATCAAACTTGTCCTCACAATTTACCCATCTCAGCCCCAATGTCATTTTGGTGAATCTTCAACCCTCCTATGACATGATCCCTATGTCCAAAGGTGAGGCCAGCACATGGAAACACAGAAAAAAGGTATAGGCCATTCAGCCCTTCGAGCCTGCTCCACCATTCAATATAATCATGGCTGATCATCTAACTCAGTATCCTGTTCTGACTTTCTCCCCATGGCCTTTGATCCCTTTAGCCCTAAGACTAATTATAACTCCTTCTTGAAAACACTCAATATTTTGCCTACAATCGCTTTCTATGGCAGAGAATTTTACAGGCTCACTACCGTCTGGGTGAAGAAACATCTCCTTATCTCAGTCCTAAATGACTTACCCTATGTCCTTCAGCTGTAACTCCTTGTTCAGGACTTCATAGTCATCAGTAACATCTTTCCTGTATTTAATTTGTCTGGTCCTGTTAAGATTTTGAAGATTTTAAACTCTCGTGAATATAACAGTAACCGATCCTGTCTCTTCTTCATATGTCGGTGCTTTGATCCCAGGAATAAGCCTGGCAAACCTTTGTTGCACTCCTTCAATAGACAGAATACCCTTCCTCTGATAAAGGGACCAAAATTGCACACACTAGTCCAGGTGTGGTCTCAGCAAGGCCCTGTACAATTGCAGCAAGACATTCCTGCTTCTATATTAGAACCCTCTTGCTCTGTAGGCCATAACAGTATTTGCCTTCTTCAATGCCTGCTGCTTCTGCACGCTTACCTTCAGTGACCAGTGTACAGAGGTCTTGTTATACTTCTTCCGTTCCCAATCTGTAGACATGCAGATATTACTCTGCCTTCCTGTTTTTGCAACCGATGTTGATAAACTCATTTTTATCTCCATTATACTTCCATCTTCTCTTGAGGAAACCACACGTTGTGTATTAGGGGAGGGCAATACTGTATCGGGTATTGAAAATCAGCACCCTAATAGATGAAAGATCAAGGAATGAATTGTGGTATGAAAATCTATAAGATTGGTGCATTCTAACAATTGTGCTATATTTGTCAAACGATTTATTGATAAAAAATTATGGGGAGACCTCAAGTGTTAATTCAATAAACCCGAGGTTAGTTTTTGTATTTACTCAAACTATAGAAAGCAATTCTGTCCACAGTGAAGAAGGCTGGGTCATCGCTGATGAAGTCATATTCCCTGAAGCTCAGTCTCAGGAAATTGACCTAGTCATGAAGGGCCTGACAGCGAGCTCTTCCCCTGTGGATTTAGGTGTATACCACGTACTATTGACACAGAAATCCACAGCTCCACAGCATGAGTCTGTGTGTGTATATACACACTATGTGTGCATATATATAGACATATATGTGTAAGTGTGTTTTTTCCATACATATGTGCATATACACTTGTGAAAATGTATGTGTGTGCATGTATGTTTGTGTGTCTATGCATGTATTTGTACAAGTGTGTGTAAGTATCTGCATGCATGTGGGTCTCCTTACTGAAGGGATTTTTCCCAGAGAAAGCACATTGGATAACGCTTCTGCCCTTCCTTAAAACAGAACATTACATCACGAACATTAGATGTTTTATAATAAATTATCAGACCAGATTTTGTGATACTGTTTACAGCAATGTAGGGAGGCTTGACAAGTTCAGTTATATCAGTACCCTTTTTCTTGTACAGCTTGCTGCCTCACGGTAAAGTGAACATTCTTCTCTTCAGTGTGATAATACAACAATAAACTTTGGGTAGGAGTGGGAAGGAGATGGTGAATAGCAGGAGGTCAATGAGAAGAAATTTGTAAATAGCATCAAGTGATTCCAGTAACATGTCAGTGTCAGGCCAAATGAGGCCAGGATTGAGCTCAGCCAAAAAGGCGTTCAAGACCTTAAGCATAATATATTTCAATAACTTCAAAATATAGCAGCTGGAAGAAATCAGCTTGGATCTGTTATCATTTCAGCTTGCAGTGCATATCAAGGTTTTATGGTGTTTTCGACACATGGCTGTACACAATTGCAGTTAACTACAGCAACTTGCATTTATACACCATTTTCAACACTATCAAACATCCCAAAACACTTCATCACATTATAATCATAAAAAGATTGACACCGAGCCAAAGGAGACATTAGGACAATGATCAAAGACTTAATCAGAACTTTAAGGTTTCAGTTGCATCTTAAAAGGTGGAGAGAGAGGTGAAAAGGTTCAGGAAGTGAGTTCCAGACCTTTGTTGTAGTTGGAGCTTCCAGTGATGGGATATAAAATAATATGGGATGTGCAGCAGGCACAGTGCGCAATGGGGCTTGAATTGGAAGAATGTAGACTCCTCAGGGTTGACAGGGTAAACACGTTCTGGAGTCAAAGAGAGACATGATTACAGATTGATCTCAACACAAAATGAATGTTTTGAAATTGAACCAGTGCTTTACAAGGAACAGATAAATGTCAGTGAGCAAAGGAATGATATTTCAATGGAACATGGTGAAGATTTGGATAAAACAGCTGCTATTACTAGAATACATGAATACCAGAGTTATGAAGTTAGGAAGACTTTGAGGCAAGTTTGTCCTTCCAATATCCTACCCATATTCTTTCCATTTTGCAAAATGTAATCCCCAGTCGTGGTTTAACCAGCTATTACAAGTTCTCAGTTTTCAGTTTCTCACTCAAATAACACTGAATAAAAGGACGCTGGCCTAAGATTGTTAGTCTTAGTAAGGGTATTTGTCAAACTCAGTGCTAAAATATTGCTACACATATTATCCACTGAGCTATTGGGTTACTTTTTGAAGTTAGAAGGGTTAGGATAAAATTGCTTCATTTCCAACACAGAAAAAGAATCTAGTTTTCTCCATCATACGTGGTCTCTTGCACTCTGAAATGAACAATAAAACCTAAATTAGAGCTTCTATCTCTCAATGTATTTGAACAAGAGCCACGATATTATCAAGAAATGACAGGTAAAACCTATATTAGAACATAGAACATAGAACATAGAACAGTACAGCACAGAACAGGCCCTTCAGCCCACAATGTTGTGCCGACCATTGATCCTCATGGATGCACCCTCAAATTTCTGTGACCATATGCATGTCCAGCAGTCTCTTAAATGACCCCAATGACCTTGCTTCCACAACTGCTGCTGGCAACGCATTCCATGCTCTCACAACTCTCTGCGTAAAGAACCTGCCTCTGACATCCCCTCTATACTTTCCACCAACCAGCTTAAAACTATGACCCCTCGTGCTAGCCATTTCTGCCCTGGGAAATAGTCTCTGGCTATCGACTCTATCTATGCCTCTCATTATCTTGTATACCTCAATTAGGTCCCCTCTCCTCCTCCTTTTCTCCAATGAAAAGAGACCGAGCTCAGTCAACCTCTCTTCATAAGATAAGCCCTCCAGTCCAGGCAGCATCCTGCTAAACCTCCTCTGAACCCTCTCCAAAGCATCCACATCTTTCCTATAATAGGGCGCCCAGAACTGGACGCAGTATTCCAAGTGCGGTCTAACCAAAGTTTTATAGAGCTGCAACAAGATCTCACGACTCTTAAACTCAATCCCCCTGTTAATGAAAGCCAAAACACCATATGCTTTCTTAACAACCCTGTCCACTTGGGTGGCCATTTTAAGGGATCTATGTATCTGCACACCAAGATCCCTCTGTTCCTCCACGCTGCCAAGAATCTTATCCTTAATCCTGTACTCAGCTTTCAAATTCGACCTTCCAAAATGCATCACCTCGCATTTATCCAGGTTGAACTCCATCTGCCACCTCTCAGCCCATCTCTGCATCCTGTCAATGTCCCGCTGCAGCCTACAACAGCCCTCTACACTGTCAACGACACCTCCGACCTTTGTGTCGTCTGCAAACTTGCTGACCCATCCTTCAATTCCCTCGTCCAAGTCATTAATAAATATCTCTATATTGGATAATGGCAGCAAGAGAAAATAACCAATATATTTAAGTATCTGAAACCATATAGCACACAGTAAATCAATATTTGGAGAGACAGATTAAAGGGCTTTTTGTGGATAAGTACGATTGTGTGAGGCCACAAATTTGTGATCAAATCCACTTGCCGAATGCATCCAAGTCAGTACCAGGATATGTGTTGCTTCATGGAAATGGGGAGAAAGCTGACAATGATATCAAACCTATTTTTCAACATGACAGTCAATGATCATGCAATCATCACTGCTGCCCTGGAGTAAAAATGTTTTAAAAATGAAGAGTTCTTGGTTCCTGAAGGTTGAGGTGAAGTTAGATGAAGTAAGAAGTAAATGTTGCAACAAATGTATGTTTTATATTGAGTGTTTGTACTTAAACAGCTAAAATAAAGAAGGGTTTGTTTAATTAAATTCTGTATTGGTTCCCTGCTCTTCAACTGTCATTCAAGGGAAGGATACCTGGTTTGACTAGTCCTCCTGGGCAATGTATCTGCCATGCTATCCCAACATTCAGGTGGCAATTTACCCCTTAAACCACTTTGCACCTGAAAAGCTCACCCAAATAGTGCCTGTCCCTACACCACCTTACATGCCACCACCTTCACCATTTTTCATGCTACCCCTTGACCTGCCTACTTTGCTCAGTTATCTTCTCTCAGTAATTGTCAGAGTGGTTTTGGATTTTAAATCTACAAAGAATGCCACCTAATTCTGCAAAAGAGAGGTGCCACCAATTGTTTCAACCCCAGGCTGTGGACATTGTTGCATTGGACTATGCTCCGTAGCTGGGAAGGCTTCAACACAGGGACTCTATCTGGGGTACTCCCATTTGTGTCAGAGAAAGCGATTCTGCCCCACATCAAAGGATTGAGCCCTTGGCAGTTATGAGTTGCAATAACACAAAACGAGAAACATGAAGTTGGGCTTTAGGAATGCATGATACAGGAAAAAGCAATCAGTCAGCTTGCTACATTCATTTCCAATTCATTTCCTTGGAGGTGAAAATGTAGAATTAATGAAAAATTAAGTTAATTTAATTCCTTGAATTAGTCTTTGTTTGCCAGCCGAACAACTAATTTCATGAACTAGCCTATAATTAGCCAATGATGAACTTACTTCTGGCCTACCAAATATTTTAGACATTAATCAATGCTTGCGCACAGAAGAAAGTCAATTTCTTGAACAATCAGTGGCATCCTACTTAAAGATGTTTCTCCTTTTCTCCATCCCATTGAATCTTGCTGGGGGGCAGATCCAAACATATGAGATGTAGACTGCCATTTCATTCAAATTGCTGTCATTCATGTCTAAACAATTAGGAGGAGAAGTCTATTTAATCACATGGAAGCATCATTTCCAAATCTCATGCTGTCCTCACAAGCTGACTGAATCTATTCACTTTCAGATAGGAGTGAGAACATTTGCCTCTCTTCGGCCCAAAAGCTATGAAGTGCTTTGCAATGTTTTAACAGCTGCCCAGGCAGAGAACAAATCAGCCAATACAGATTGAAAGACAAATTCTGATTTGTCGAAAACAATAATTTAAATTAATATCATGTCTTTTATGTAGTATAGGTGCTTCACAGAAACATTATCAAACTGGATTCGACAGTTTAACTAATAGGATGCTATTCGTGCAAGTGATGAAGAAAAAAAAACTCACATTTATAAAATGCCTTTCACTTTCACACAGCATCCCAAAGCTCTTACAAATAATTAAGTCATTTTTATGTAGCCATTCATGGAAACACAACAGACAATTTGTACATAGCTAGCTCCCACGACCAGCAATATGACCGTAAAAATAATCTCCCACTGTGATGTCAATTGATGAATCATTCCTGTACTTTGAGTCATAGATTCATAGAGCTGTACAGCATGGAAACAGCAGCATTTGGCCCATATTCCTCTACACATTTCCTATTTATATACCCATCCAGTTGCCTTTTAAATAATGTATTTGTAGCAGCTTCCACCACTTCCTCTGGCAGCTCATTCCATACACACACCACCCTCTGTGTGAAAAATGTTGCCCCAGTTCCGTTTTGAATCTTTCCCCTCTCACCCCAAATCTATGCCCTTTAGTTTTGGACTCTCCAGTCTGAGGAAAATACTTTGTCTATTCACCCTCTCCATGCCCCTCATGATTTTATAAACCTCTGTAATGACACTCCTCAGCCTCCAACGCTCCAGGGAAAATAGCCCCAGCCTATTCAACCTCCCCCTATACCTCAAACCCTCCACCGTCCTCAAAAATGATGGCACAGCAATATTTACTTGGCAGACAGAAAGCTCAATTTAAAAGATAGCACACTAATGGTGAACACTCCCTCTGCTGTGTAACAGAGATACTTCCCTGCCACAGCTTGAGCAACCGTTGAAATAATAGGAGTGTCTAGAGGGGAAATAGGCAGAAAGGTTTTGAGATGGAATTACTGAGCTTGGCTCAAGGAAGGTTTAGAGAGGTGGTCAGGGTGCGTGCAGAAGTATTACCAGCTATTCCCTTCAACCGTGGTTGAAAAAAAGAACCAAAAGATAGTGAGATAACGAGGTGTAGAGCTGGATGAACAGGCCAAGCAGCATCAGTGAAGCAGGAAAGCTAACATTTCGAGCTGAGACACTTCTTCAGATATGAAGATTTCTGACGGAGGGTCTAGGCCCAAAACTTCAGCTTTCCTGCTCCTCTGCTGCTGCTTGGCCTGCTGTGTTCATCCAGCTCTACACACTGTTATCTCAGATTCACCAGCATCTGCAGTTCCTACTATCTCTGAATCAAAAGTTATACCTGTGTTAACTTAAACTTAATTTCTTCAAAACTGGTCAGTCTCTCTCCAAAGGAAAAGAATCAGTTTAGCTTAGTACCTTTCCTGACCATAACTTGTGTTGACAATTTACAGCCAGATTACTATTTTCCTGCATATTATGAGGATCCAAGTGAGAGCTCTTCAGTCAAACAATCCTCCACTGGTAGGCAACACTGATTTGTGTCCTCTGTGGTATTAGCACAGAGAACTAGATGAAACAATATAAATTTCAAAATAAATTGAAGCTTTTATCAAAGAAACATGCAGTTCAATATTTAGGTTGAGAACATGAATCTCGACATGAGATAGGCCTTGGAAAGAGAGAGTTATATTATCTTACTCATAATACAGAATCCAATTTTAAGCTTCAAATGTTGAGAAGATAATATTTCAAGAAGGATGCCCAGTAAATATTAAAGTGATTTTACATTAACCTCTGAGTAACTGACATTTGCTGAGCTAGTGAAATAAACCTGATCACTTTGAATTATCCATAAATACTTCAATGACATTGAGAATGTAAAATTAATTTCTCACATAAAAAGTATTTTAGATTATAATGAGGCCAGCCAAATAATCTCTAAAAACTCTAAAAGCACGTTCTCTTATTTAGTTAGGTGGACTGGCCATTCTAAATTGCCCATAGTGTCCAGGAATATGTAGGTTAGGTGAATTAACCATGGGAAATGAAAGGTTCCAGGGATAGGGTGGAGGAATAAGCTTAGTGGGATACTGTTCGAAGGATTGGCGTGGACTCAGTGGGCTGAATGGCCCACTTCTACTCTGTCCGGATTCTATGATCCTCGCGGATTCAGATTGTCCTGAAGGAGACTATAATATCACAACTTCTCTTTGCCTGTTTCTATCTCTTTTCTTTAAAACAAAACAATGTTTTTAGTGCGTTTACAGGAAAGCCAATATTTTAATCTCATCATCCTGCATAATGACATTATCTCTTTATCCCATATACCTTACCAAGAATACTTGGACAATTACAGGTTTGGAAGAGATAACAGAAGTAGACAAGGTCAATGTTGTGGAGGGATTTGCAAACAAGGTTGAATATTTTACAATCCAGATACTGGTGGATCCAATGTAGGTCAATGAACACGGAAGTGATGGGTGAACAGGCTTTGTGTTTTCTGATATGAGCAACAGGATTTGGATGCAGATGTAGCATCAGAAACCCATTTCGGATTCAACTAAGATGCCAAGATTGAGAAAAGTCTGAATTAGTCGCAGGCTTTAGCCAAACAAAGAGATGGAGTCAGTGACTGAAAAAAATGGTTTCAATCCACCCGATATTTAAGTGGTCTTCTAGCGTTGGATGTCAGACAGGCATCAGATCAAGAGAGAATGTGGACTAATCACGAGAGTTATTGGTGAAATAGAGTTGCATGTCAACAGTGTACGGGCAAATATTGAGGATGCTGTAAAGTGGAAGCATGCAGGTGAGATATATGGAAGATGAGGAAAAGGTAAACTCTTGGAGGACACTAGAAGTTAAAGAGTAGAGAGAAGTCATTGCAGGAGATCATCTGATAAAGAGCAGAGTCAGATGAGAGGAGTCCCACCCAGATGGATGATCAAGGACAGGTGATGGAGAAGGATGATGTCATCAACAATGTCAAAAGTGGATTCAAGTCAAGAAGGACAGAGGGAAACAGCTCGCCAGGTTCACTTTGACATTTAGAACACCTTTGGCCAATACAGGAAATCCAGATCTGACCTCCACAAAGCCAGCAGGGAGGCCAAGAGGCAGTACTGGACCATGTTAGAGGCCCAGACCTACCAAACAGACTCCTACTGCCTGTGGCAAGGCCTAAACAAGATTAAGGGATACACAACGAAGCAGTGCAAGGTAACAGATACAAACACATCCCTCCCTGACACACTCAATGCTTTCTATGTTCAGTTTGAGCAGAATACCAGTGCCGTGGTGAAGCCTGCCCCGACAACCCCGGGCACACCTGTTCCGTCCATCGCTGTTTTACACATCAGATCGGTCTCCTGGGAGTCAACCCAAGGAAAGCAATGGTTTCCCCGGCCAGGCACTCAGATCCTGTGCAGACCACCTGGCAGAGATATTCACCGAAATCTTCAACCTCTCCCTCCTACAGGCCGAAGTCCCCACCTGCTTCAAGAAGGTCACCATCATTCCCGTGCCTAAAAAAACACGCACAGTATGCCTTAGTGACTACTGCCCAGTCGCTCTGACCTCAATAATCATGAAGTGCTTTGAGAGGCTGGTGATAACCCACATCAACTCGCGACTTCCAACCCACCTCGATCCCCTACAATTTACCTACTGACATAACAGCTCCACAGAGGATGCCATATCCCTAGCCCTGTACTCATCCCTGGAACATCTGGACAACAAAGAGACCTATGTCAGGGTCCTGCTCATTGGCGACAGATCCGCCTTCAACACCATTCTGCCCTCCAGACTGATCTCAAAACTCCATGATCTTGATCTCGGATCCGCCTCCTGCAACTGGATCCTCAGCTTTCTGACCCGCAGGCCACAATCAGTGAGGATTGATAACTGCACCCCCTCCTCAACAATACGCAACACTGGACAGCCGCCTGAGGATGTGTCCTCAGCCCCCTACTGTACATGTTTTACACCTACAAATGTGTTGCCAAATTCCAAACAAACGCCATCTACAAGTTCACTGATTACACCATCATAATGGGACAGATATCCAACAATGAATCAAACTATGGAAAGGAGATAGAGGGCTTGGTGATGTGGTGCAATGAAAACAATCTGTCTCAGCATCAGCAAAACTAAAGAACTAATCATTGACTTCAGAAAGAAAGGTGGAGAATAGGCACCCATCTACATCAAAAGAACTGAGATTGAGATTGAGAGGATGAGCAGCATCAGGTTCCTCAGTGTGACAATAACTGGCAACCTGTCCAAGACTTCCAACATAGATGCGACAGTCAACAAGGCATAACAATGCCTCTTCTTCCCCAGGCATTTCAGGAAATTTGGCATGTCCACAAGGACCTTCACCAACTTCTACAGGTGCACCATTGAAAGCGTACTGCCCAGGTGCCTAACGGCCTAGTATGGCAACTGCTCCGTCCAGAACTGTAAGAAACTACAGAAGGTGGTGTGCTCAGCCCAGATTGAAGCCAACCTTCTATCCACGGAATCCATTTACATATCTCGCTGCCACGGAAAGGCTGCCGACATCATCAAAGACCCATCGCACCCCAGTGATGATCTCCTACAACCTCTTCCATCAGGCCAAAGACATAGAAGACTGAGCACATGCACAAGCAGGTTCAGGAACAGCTTCTTCCTTGTCGTTATCAGACTGATGAATAGACTCTGTGGCATCAAATAATGCTGATGTTGTTAACGCTGATCTCGCCGAACACACATCCTGTGCAAAGTTACCTGTATGCTTGCATCTAAATCTGTTTTTTTTAAAATCTGTACATCCTTTGCTTACGATGGTCTGCCTGTACTGTTCATAAACAAAAGCATTGTACTGTATTTCAGTGCAAGTGATAATAAATCAATCAAGTGCTGTGGCAAGGTCACAAATCTGTTTGAATGGGCTCAAATATGAAGCTGTGAGAAAGAAGCCATGGCTTGGTGGGTTAACAAGATGCTTAAGGAATTTGTGGAAGAGAGAGGACTTGGAATATTGCGTGATGGCTTGTAGAGACAGCAGGGTGTTCCTTTGAGGAAAGAGTTGATCATTGAAGATTTGAAGGGACAATAGTTGAAGTCCAAACTGTTCGTAATGTTAAACAAAAAAAAACACAAAGAACTACAGATGTCCAAAAATCAGAAACAAAAACATAAATTGCAGGAAATCTCAGCAGGTCTGGCAACATCTGTGGAGAGAAATCAAAGTTAAGGTTTTGGGTGGAGTGACCCTTCCTCAGAACTTCTTCAACACTGTTCTGTGACCCAAAACGTTAACTCGACTTTTTCTCCACAGATTCTGAAGAAGGATCGAGGCCCGAGACATCAGACTTCCTGCTCTTCTGAAGCTGCTTGGCCTGCTGTGTTCATCCAGCTCTACATCTTGTTATCTCTGATTCTCCAGCATCTACAGTTCCTACTATCTCTCAACTCCATCTCACTGATCTCTGTTCTCTTGTGATATGACATTATGAGGGGAGTGTGCTACAATCCATCTAAAAGGCTAGAATAAGCCCAGAAATGCAACTGTACTGTACATTTTTAAATGCCAGAAGTTGTAATAAAAGCTTACTGAATTCTTCAGTACGATGTACCCCACATCTCTTATGTTAAGGGAGCTAACGTAAAGATCACAGCATAATAATTGTAGACCATCGGTCCACAATATCACATCATGGTGTCAGCAGTGAGATAGTATGCATCAGCTACACTACATATCAAAGAATCCCCACTGAAGATTAGACAACTCTGGATTATACTGCAATAGGATGACAAGCAACAATAAGTTTTGATGAATACAGATCTCCAGTTTAAATAGCCAGATAGAAGACTTAACTTCTGCTGACTTAAAGTTCAAGACCTATCAAGTTGTATGTCTGTTTTATTTTTAGAAGAAATAAAAAAGTTTCAGTCTTCTTCCTACCATAGAAAAGAAGGTGCAGCATTTAAAATACTTCTTATTGATTCAAAAGAAAATCCTCAGCTAGAATATTTCTTATTGGTCTAACATCTGACTGACAGAAAACCTATGAGTCCATTGACATTGTTGTCATTTGCCACAGCAAAGTGCATGAGTGTGATTTTTGTGAAAAAGATCTCCCAGAGTGGCTATTCAAGTTAGTAATCACCTCTGCTCTATTCAAAGTCTTCAGGATTGAACTTCTGGGCATAAATAAGGGCCATATGATTGGTACCTTAATGGAAAATGGAAATTGACACAAAGCTATTATCACAGGCCTACATCAATTACATGATTCTGATGCACATAGCACTATTGCTACAGTCAACAAAGTGCACCAAATCAGCAGGATTTGTCATCAAGAGATAACAAGGTGTAGAGCTGGATGAACACAGCAGGCCAAGCAGCATCAGAGGAGCAGGAAGGCTGACGTTTCAGGCCTAGACCCTTCTTCAGAAAATTGATCTGTTATCACTGCAGTTTATCACACCCACTCAGATGTTTTCCAATATTTTCCCACGTCTAGAATGTGACACAAGAGGACATTGAGTGGACATGTGCAGAAAGTCTGGTTTCAAAAGCCAAACCGCACTCTAGAACAAAACTCAGTTGACCATAATGCTGACAACAGGAAAATCTATTCAAATGTATTTAAGCATGTCAATTAAATGAACAGCCAATAAACAGAAAAACAATCTTTAGAAGATGAACAAGCATATTGTCAACCTGTTATAAGACAAACAGAAGCTTTTAGGAGCATCAACAATGTATAACACCAAAAAAAAGGTTGATACATTCTGAAAGCAAGAATTGATACAGAGTTTAATGCTAGCAAAATACCATTATGCAACCTATTAGACTTGTACCACAATGATAACAAAATGTAGAGCTGGATGAACACAGCAGGCCAAGCAGCATCTCAGGAGCACAAAAGCTGACGTTTCGAGCCTAGACCTTTCATCAGAGAATCCTCCCCCCTCTGATGAAAGGTCTAGGCCTGAAACGTCAGCTTTTGTGCTCCTGAGATGCTGCTTGGCCTGCTGTGTTCATCCAGCTCCACACTTTGTTATCTTGGATCCTCCAGCATCTGCAGTTCCCATTAATGAGTAGAGTTCCACAATGCAACCTAAAAAAGACTATCTCACTTTGTATAACAGATCATCAATTCTATGTAGTGGCATAATCATTCGCGAATTTTGAGAAGTTTTGTAGCTCAGGTTGAGGTTCTGGATGGAAGTTTGCTCGCTGAGCTGGAAGGTTTGTTTTCAGACGTTTCATCATCATGCTAGGTAACATCATCAGACGAAACGTCTGAAAACAAACCTTCTGAAAATGAACCTTCCAGCTCAGCGAGCAAACTTACATCCAGGCATAATCATTCTCCAGTTGCAATATGCATTCCATTAGATTCCCAAAATCTTCTATCCATTAATATCTATTAATATCTATTAATTGCAATGGTCCAGCAGTGGCAGGGCTACCAGTACGCACAGATCGCAGCACTAAAACCATCCATGAGATCCCAGCCAAAGCCATGATGATGGGAATGAAACAGCTCCAGGACTTTCCTCTTCAAAGTAGAGAATGAAACCGGCAAACCAGCATTGAACAAGATAAGAAAGACCACAACAATGCACCAGACAAAGAATGCAGGCCAGAAATCCAATCACAATTACCCAGATAAAAGCAGAGATTTCTATAATATGTAATCAGCCCAGGTTGTATGAAATCATGAACAAAGACAGAAGTTTCTAGAAAAGCTTAACAGATCTGGGAGCATCTGTAAAGAAAACTCAAAGTTAATGTTTTGGGTCCGGTGTCCCTCTCTCAGAGCACAGAACACCCAGTTGCTGGAAAGTCTCAGTAGGCCTGGTAACATCCGTGAAGCAAACTCCAGTGACGATGATTGCAATGTGGCAACCAGAAATAAGATAAGTTATTGACCGAGAACCACTGGAAATAATATAAACCTCTCCAGACACTTATACAACTACCATATCAGATCAAGTTTGAAAACCTTCAAAATGTTCCATCAATCTCATTAACTCTGGTTTTACATGTATGCAAAATTGTTGAATCAACAACACATGTGCAATGACCTATATCTCTTTAGAAAAGGGGCCATGTTGTGCTATGTCTCACAGCAGATTTGCGATATACATTTGCTCATGACATCATCATCACACCATTGCAAGCGACTTAATGGTAGAAAGGTCTTAGTCTCCTTCCTACTGAGTTCTGTACTCTTGCAGCATGACATGCTGAGGAAAGACGCTACAGTTTACATCTAAATTGTTTAACTTGAGCCCTGACACACAAGTGCCAATGATTGTAATGTACATATGTAAATGCCTTTAATAAAAGTTTATTGAATTGTTCAGTATGACTTGACCAATGTCTTAATCTTATTTTACAGGATTTAACACAAGTATCGCAGTGTGATATTTGCAGATCATGAGCTATCAAGCCAATACTTTTACATCAATAAGAGTTCAAGGCTAGCACAGGGGGAATCTTTGAAGTTATTTTAGCTTAACAGACTTACAAAGGGACAGAAACAGTGGATGCAATCAAACATTTGATCCCAATCTTAGTGAAGTCCATGATAACCTGTTAGAGGAAAGCATGAGGGAGCCACAGGAAAGAAGTTTAAGAAGGGTATTAGTGGTGGGGAAGAAAAGCCAGGATTATCTTTACATTTCCAGATGATTCTAAAATTGTGAGAAGTTTTGGCTGAGGAAAGTCGGATCTAAACGTGCTTTCTCTGATCCAGCCAGATCTAGTGATGAATGTTTGGGTGAAGAATCCACAATAATTGGTTAGGCTCCATTCTGTTGACTTAAGGGAATGAAGATAAAAGCTGTACAGAGGAAATAACCATGTTTGTGGAGAGATGATGGGGTAAAGAGCAGAGGTGATGCTACACTTGAGGATGTTAGTGCTGCAGATACTACCTGATAAATGCAAGACTGAAGGGTCAATAGTTGGGAATGAAAAGTGAGCTTTGGGAGAGCTTTCTTTTCAGAGACAGTCACAGTAAACTGCAAACCTATCTTATGGGAGGAGCTAATCTGCATTACTCAGTTACACATTGAATTTACCAAAGGATTGTTCACAAAATTCCTAACTGTAAAATGTAATTTATCTTTTGGGTCAGGGGTTCCTGAACCTTTCCCACTGAATTGCAATTTCTTAGTGGGGGAATTGTCTTGTAAGAGCAGGGGCCCTGGGGGTAGCTAATAGGAATCGGAGTGTGAAGATGGTGCTATACAGTAAGAGTGGATGTGGATTAGTGAGGTTTATGATGACATCCCATTGTTTTCTGAAGACGATGTATGTCTTGTCATTTTTACTACTGCAAAAGTTAGGCCACGTGATGAAAGAATATAGGCAGAGGTCACAGTTTGAAAAGAATGCAAAGATTGAAAGTTGCCCCTCAGTGTACACTCAGTCCGAGCTCAATGGCAGCATGACAACCTTGGGCCTATTGATCCCAAAGTTTCTACATGTGACCCCAAGGCCCTCTAGGTTATGAAGCCCAGCCTTATACTGTTTGTGAGTACAGGAAGATTTCAGGCTCTCTCAACTATTCATAATTGTTATCCACGGTCCTCTTCCCAAATCTAGTTAAAAGAGTATATCAGGTATGAGCTGGTGCGGTTGTGATGCAACCGGTGGACAAGTACCTTAAGCAACTGCTTTCTGCATTGACACATGAAGAATGGGCACTTGACAAATCCTCAGGAAGGTAACAATCAAACGTGCCCAGCATGTGTCAGCATCATGAGGAAAGGAGGGAAAGAACTTGGAAAACAATTAACAATTATGTCAGGTCTGCCATCACAATCTAATCAGGCTAGCTAACTTCAAGCACTACTCAGAATGTCCAGCTGGGAAAAGTCACATGTTAAAGTTTTAATTTATGTTGGACATTTTATGACTTCTAAAAGCATCATCAAAGTATATGGAATACAGTTAATTACTCTACAGCAAAGTGTTACTGTGCAAGATAACAACATACGATGGCGATTTACAATATCCAGTTTCTTCCTCATTCCCTTCCTCTAACATTGGACTGGTCCAGAGTGATTGGATTCTCTACACAATATCTGCAATTTTATATTAAAATTGAGGCAGATATTTCTTTTTGAAAGCATAGGTTATACGCAGCAAAGAAAGGAAGAAAATATTACAGGGCAGCTTTGATGCCTGTGTTACAGAACATCACAAGAAGCATTTTACACTTCAAAGTAGTCTATTTGGAAAAAAAGAAGCCCCTACATGTGACACTTTGAATGCAACATTATCCTTGTGATACCTGCAAGTCAGCTGTTAGTGTTGTGTTGCTTGGTAATTGGTCATTATTCACTGGATATACACGTCAAGAAAATGCAAGATCTTTTGGAACCAAGAGCTTGAGGCATGAAATAAGTTAATTTGGAGCCTCTGTGACTGAAAGATGAGGAGATATTTGATGATTTATGTAAAATTTCCTTCAGATCTATACAAAAGATTTTCTTCTACAAATTTCCCAAATTCACGGAGACTAAGAATGTCACAGAAAACATGCAGACATGAAACCATGCTGTGACACTACAGCAGGTGTTTGTGATCTCCAAGGAAGATATGTTGACAGTTATGTACCAATTAAATGAGTACCATATTTATCTGAGATGTTAGATAAAGAAACAAATGTGAAAAAATCTGAAGCCTATCTTCTGTATTTACACAGTTACTAATTCTGTTGATGACACCGGTGTTACATTTTATCAGCATGCCTAAGGTCTTTCCTGATACAACTTGTTTTCACTTACATTATTGTTCTATCATCATCGTTGCAATTCATTGTTTCTTTTCCCACACGGTGAACTTACAAACCACCTATTCTGTAACATTATTGCACAATACAAAATAGTAGGAGACATCTAAATTCAATCACCTTGGAAACGAGGCGGGGGATTTGTGATGAATGATTGACCAGAGCCCATTCAATTCGATTTTGAGCATTTACAGTTGAGACCACAGCAAACAGAGACATGTCATCTTTGGCTAATGTTCTAGAGACATTTATTCAAATTTCACCATGACAAATGGCGTAATTTGAATTCAATAAAATCTGGAATTAAAACCTACCCTAATGCTAACCATGTAACCAATGTTGATTCCACATACGCCTAACTGACTCATTAATTCCTTTTAAAGAAGGAAATTTTCCATCCTTACCTCAATCCGGTCTACATATGTCTCCAAATTCACAGTAGTGTGATTGGAACAGCTCTCTGAAATGGCCCAGCAAGCCGCCCATCATATCAAGCCACTACAAGGTCTAAAGAAAGCAATTAAAATTAAGCCCATATAGCATTGACTTGGTCACTACAAACAACAATGACAAACAGCCTTGTTGACCCTAGAAATTCCTTCTTACCAACATTTGGGGGCTTGAAACCAAAACTTGGGAGAGTTGCCTCGCATAACGGTCAAGCAATAGCCTGACATAGACATACTCATGGAAACATATTTTACAGACAATGTCCCAGACAGGACCATCACCATCCCTCCTGACTGAGCTGGTCAGGTAGTAAAGGACATTTCTGCTAGACTGTGCCTACAGTAGGTAGCGAGGGGAACCAACAAGAAAAAAAAGAGCCACATGACCTTACCCTCACCACTCTACCTGTCACTGATACATCTGTCCAAGATAGAATTGGTAGGACAGTCCATTGCACAGTCATTGCAGAGACAAAGTCCTGTCTTCACATTAAGGATATGATTTCCCTTTATCATATCGTGCAGCGCTACCACGTTATAAAATGGCACAGATTTTGAAAAGATTTAGCAGCTTAAAATTGAATATACATGTGGAGCTGTGAGGCAGTAGCAACAGCAAAATTGTATTCAACCACAAACTGCATGGCTCTTCATGGATGAGCATATCAGCCACTCTATCATTACCAAAAAGTTGGGAGATCAAATCTAGTTCAATGAATAATGTAGCACCAGGCATACCTAAATATGAAGTATCAACCTAGTGAGTCTACAAAGCAGGATTACTTGCCGACCAAGCAGTAGGAAGCAGGAAGTGATAAACAGAGCTAAGCGAACCCACAACCAACTGATCAGATCTAAGTTCTGCAGCCATGCCACATCCAGTCATGAATGGTGGTGGACAATTAAAAATCTAACAGGAGGTGGAGGCTCCATAAATATCCCCATCCTCAATGATAGGGGAGCCCAACACAACATTTTGAAAAACAAGGTTGTGTTACTGACATCCACCTTCAGCAACAAGTGCAAAGAGGATGATTTATTTTGGCATTCTCTACTATCAGTCTTCAACCAATTCAATTCACTCCACATGACATCAAGAATCTGCTCCTCCTTATTTTGAGTCTATGTCCCCTAATTCTAGTTTCACCCACCGGTGGAAACAACGTCCCTGCTTCTATCTTGTCTATTATCTTCATAATTTTACATGTTTCTATAAAATATTCCCTCATTCTTCTAAATTCTAATGAATACCTTCTCGGTCTCTGAAACTCTCCTCATAAGCCAACACTCTCAACTCTGAAGCAAACCTAGTGAACCTCCTCTGCACCCCCTCCAATGCCAGTACATCCTTTCTCAACTAAGGAGACCACAACCGTACACAGTACAGCAGGTATGGCCTTACCAGCACCCTACTCAGTTTCAGCATAACCTCCCTGTTTTTAAATTCCACCCTTCCAGTAACGAAGGACAATATTCCATTTGCCTTCCTAATGACCTGCTACACCTCGAAACCAATTATTTCTGATTCAGGCACAAGAACACCCAGGTCTCTTTGCACAGCAGCATGCTGCAATTTTTCACCATTTAAATAATAGTCCATTTTGCTGTTATTCCTACTGAAATGGATGACATTTGAAGGATCACAGTACAGATGTACAAAGGCCCCAGTGTGGTTCTTCTCACTGTCACGATTAGACAAACATTTGATGCGCCCCACTTTACTGTCACAAAGCCACTTAACCTCACCAAAACCTAATCTATCACTTCTTCCCAACTACCTCTCGAATCTCCGTTCCACCCAAGAACTTTCCCAATTTGAATGCCCATAGTGTGAACACAAGCCATTCGGCCCAACAAGTCCACACCGTCCCTCTGAAGAGCATCCCACCCTGACTTATTCCCCTACCTCTGCATTTTCCCATGTCTAACCCATCTACCCTAAACATCCCTGGACACTATGAGTGATTTAGAGTGGCCAATCCACCTACCTTGCACATCTTTGGACTGTGGGAGGAAACCGGAGCACCCAACCAACCAGACGAAGCCCATGCAGACATGGGGAAAATGTGCAAACTCCACACAGGCAGTCCCCAAGAGTGGAAGCAAACCCAGGTCCCTGGTGCTGTGAGGCAGCAGTGCTAACCACTGAGCCACTGTGTTGGCAGGTTGCGAGAAATTGGTCCCAAAGGTCAATTTTGTATGCTGAAAATGTCGAAACAGGAATACTATTACGTTCAAGTTTCCTATATAGCTGCCATCTTCTCCACTCTTTGCCTCAGATTTAGGAGCCAAATTTAATTCCTTTCTTTCTTAAATGCTCACGCCATGGATAAATGGACTGTTACCGAAATAACTGCTCAGATTCCAATATCCCGTTACCAAGTCTCTATTTATTTACTTGTACAATGTACACTGGTTGTGGCCAGCTAGCCTCAAGTCAGCCCCTCAACTAAGGAGATTATCATGTCCAAGTAATGTTAGTCTGCCAGGGCTTTTCTGGTTAACATCCCCAGTGAATGAACTCGTAGTCAACAGGTCAACCCGGTTCCAATCATGACAGGTAGATTTTGTTTTAAAACAACCTGGCTTGACCTTTTAAATAATTCCTCCAGCTCAGCCAACACATGAGAATTCTCGACTTTATAACAAAATCTCTCCAAATGATTTCAGATGCGATTGAGTGTTTGGACAGCCAAAGAGTTTTACTTGTTTAGCTTTTTCCTCAGAAGATCGTCAATGAAGAAATCAATTTCTGATTGCTAGAATCTTCCCTCTCAGCAAAACCCCTCGTGCTGTCAATATTCCAAAATGTTTAAGACATTTAAATTTACTTAGACCCCATATAATGTATAATTCTGCAGTACACAGCCATGCAAATTCATCTGGGACAATTACAATTGAACTAAATTTATTTTCACACCTTTTCACAATTCAGATGAGGTACAGGATCATAAGTGATCAAATTCTGCCCTATCAAGGCCCAGCTAATGCTGAGAACTCAAGTAAATCTTATTGGGAGAGTGGGCTGTAAGTGATTCATTGACTAGGGACACATATTGAGATTGCTTCCAACTGCACATGTATGATTTGTTGGGGCTTTTTATTGAGCTCCTCCACATGCACATTGGAATTGCTTGATAGTGATAAATGCCAGTTGGATCTTTCATATCACCAGACCTATCTGCTTCAAAAGAGTTGAACAATTGAGACCTAAACAGAGTGAGGGGCATCATTTCAGAATTGGAATTCAGCCTTGGCCCATTTTAGGCAGATGCCATAGCTGCGTGAAAGGAAAGGCCTACAAACAATTTACTGTTCGACTCATTCACTGCACAGGTCAAACCCGGGCGTCTATCCTCAAAATTAGGTGGTTGTTCAAGCCAAATAGAGGACCACAAAATAAAGTAAAAAATGTTAAATTTTAAATTTGAGTTGCTAATGTAACATAAACCTATACTGTTTGCTGAATTTGGAGGCTAATGTGTTATTTTCAAAACTCAATATAAATGAGGCATAACTACATGTCCTTACCCGCCTAAGGAAGTCACATCAACACTACTAATTCCAACAGTTTGGTTCGATACACTGTACTCAATCTTGTAATTTTTTTTGTTGTTTTGGATGGATGTACTTTGAAAGATCCAGTTTTATTTTGAAGTAGTGAACATTCAGGAGCTACTAACAGCATTGACAAAGGATCTGAGCATTGTAACTAAGGATGAAAAGTCAAGAATTTGTACTTGCCTACTGAACACCTGCGGGAAATCATAAATTCTAACCATTAGCACAGGCTCATAATATACACAGAGGGGTCCTGTAGAGTAGTACTACTGTCCCTATGTCTGGGCCAGAAAGACCAAGCTGAAGTTCCACCTGTCCAAGGCATGTGTCAGACTATGTTTACACAGATTGATTAAAATAGCTATAATGTATGGAGTGGGATCAAGAAGCAGACTTGTTAAAAAAAACGAAAGAACTGAAACGAAACAGAAATTACTGGAAAAGCTCAGTAGGTCTGGTAGCATCTGTGGAGAAAAATCAGAGTTAATGTTTTGGATCAAGTGACCTTCTTAAGAATTTGTTTGTTGTTTAATTTCAGAATTTCAAATATTACCTGTTCCATGTGTTATGCAGTTGTGTAGAATACTTGTGGATTGACAGGCAGGAAGTTAGAACTCAGTGTTTTTAAAATGCTTGGGGGAAAGCATTGCATGGTCCTTTAAAAGATGATGTGCTTTCTCTATGAATAGAGATTTAAAATAGATTCCTGCAAGAAGCAGCTTGGAATTTTGCACGTACATAGAGAGCATCCAAAATGGAAAAACTTATATCAATAGGCCTTACAGTTAGCAAGCCAAGCTGCAGTCTTTACCAACACAACAAGTATTATATTTAGCCAAGATAATAAAATGTGAGGCTGGATGAACACAGCAGGCCAAGCAGCATCTCAGGAGCACAAAAGCTGACGTTTCGGGCCTAGACCCTTCATCAGACCTCTCTGATGAAGGGTCTAGGCCCGAAACGTCAGCTTTTGTGCTCCTGAGATGCTGCTTGGCCTGCTGTGTTCATCCAGCCTCACATTTTATTATCTTGGAATCTCCAGCATCTGCAGTTCCCATTATCTCTTATATTTAGCCAATCTATTTGAACCAGGCACTTAGACACCAAAAACCAAGTAACATTTAAACCTGATCATTTTGTCAACATAGGGCCAATCCTATTGTAAGAAATATTTAAATGTCATCAAGCGTATAAAAGAAAGGGGGAGTTGGACAAAACCCCAGAGAGCTCATTGCCATCCATTAGAGCGAACAGCCTTCAGCTCTCAAAAGAGAGGCACTGGTTCTCACAGAATCTTCCATGTCTTAGACAAAGCACCATCTGAATAACGATAAGACCAACAGCACAACTAGTTAATATTCCAGGCATTAGAATTGACTGAGCAGGCATTCTTGACAGAAGAATCACCAGAGAAGGCACAGAACATTCCTGAACACGTGTAACCTGGCTGTAATTTCAAGAGACTAAATTCTATTTCATTAATTTTATGTAAGTGGGACATATATTTATTGGAACAGCATACCGTTGGAATCTTACTTTATTTGTGAATAGTTAGTAGCTCTCAGGGATTTATTTGAGTTGTTAATTTGTTTAATTTGTTAATTAGTTAATTTGTTCACTGTTAGAGTTAGATAAAAACTTGTTTGTTTGTTGATTTTTAAGCAAGTGTGAGGGATTTATTTTATTTAACCACTAGAAGTTGCTGAAAGGCAGGTTACATCACTTTTCACATTCCTTTTATAGATTACAGGGCAAGGCACTCATCTTTGGATTTTTCAGCTTCAGTTCTTAGAGGCAAGTCGACCATCGCTTTATAAAACATGCATTGTATCGTCTGTCCAAGGCTAATATGTAGCATTCTCATTGCAAGATGAATTTTTTTTGAAAGATTGCTTAAGGAGCTATCAAATATAAGGCAGGGAGGTTGGCAATGGGGGGAGAGGGAGGGTTTATAATCTGTAAACTATTGATGGAGGGTGAGGAGCTCCCCAATGGAAAGGTAACAAAATCTGACTTCAAAAAGTAGTTTGTAGAAGTTTGTAGGCTTAACCTACCTGCCTTCCCATTAATCTACAATTAAAACACTTTACAGTTAGAGGACAGCAGGAATTGTTCTGTTCAGTTCTATTTCAATCATTGAGGAAGCAATTATTAAGTTGCAAGATTGAGGTTTATCATAAATTAGACTTCTGGAAGTATAACTGAAGTTTCACTGAATAAGCAATTCAGATCAAGCCAAAAACATAATTGTATGAATGATCAAGCCTTAAAATAAACCAACAATGTTGGAAATGGTCAGCAGTTCAGGTTCACAAAATCACAGAAACATTACAGCACAGGAGGAGACCACTTGCAATATGGTATTCATGCCTGCACTGGATCAATTAAATGAGCATCATTACCTACTGTCAATCATCTGCTTTTTCCAGATAATTTTCTACCTTATTTTTATCCAAATAATCATCCAATGCCTTCTTGAATGCCTCAGTTGTACTGCCCCTACCACACTTCCAGGAAGTGCGTTCCCGGCCTTAACTAATCACTGCGTTAAAAAAAAGTTTATCCTCATTCTACTCTTGCTTCTTTTGCAGGTCTCTTTAAATCTACAACCTCATATTCTCGTTCCTTTCATGGGCAACAATCATCTATCTGTATGGTCAACTCATGATTTTGAAAATCTCTATCAAATCTTCCCTTAACCTTCTCTTAGCCCCAAAGTCTTCAATCTTACTCCATCACTGTACTTTGACATCCCTAGAACCATTCTTGTTAAACTGCATTAGTACTGTCTCGAAGGCAAGCATACCTTTCCCACAATATGGGACCCAGAATATACACAATAATGTTGACAAGTTAACATGTTAATGGCAGTGGTCTTCTGAGCAGAGGCAACAAGTCAGATTTCCATTCTACTTGAGTCTTTAAGTGAGTTGACACACTTTACATTAATTGCTGGATTTAAAAAAAGCAGAACAAAGATTCTTGAACTTCAATCATCCAGAAATACAGAGTATCACTTTCCTCCAAGAACTCCATCAAGTCATAGCAGTGGCCAAGAAAAGACAAATCACTCTCCCTTTTACAGCACTAGCCGTTTGAGAAGTTTAAAGGGTTGGCATAAATGTCAATGAATGGGCTGAGGGGAGTAGGCAGGCAAATGTGGTCAGTGGATAGTGGGGTAGGTGGGTCGGGTTAGGGCAAGGAGAAATAGGTGATGGGGGATAGCCAGGTCTTCTCCAAGTGGGTGGCCAGGTGGTCAGAGATTAATGAAAAAGAGAAGTATAGTCAGATGAGGTAGAAAGCATTCGTTGATGGCCAAAGATTAGTCAAAGTGTAGTATGGGTTAGTCAAGACATCAAGCATTTCTCAAGACACTTCAGGTTAGGGTGGTAATTTGCAAATATGGAGCCAGCATCTGGAGGAAAGGAGCAGTCAATGTTTTGGGTATTATCCTTCTTCTGTACTGGATATGAGAATAAGTAGAGCTACAGATAAAGTGGGGAGGGATGGAAGTAGAGTGGTGGTGATAGATGGACACTGGTAGTAGGTATGACCTGGTTGATCAATGGGAGGGATGAATCCGGTCAGTAGCTGGAAGGAAGGGTCAGAAGGTGGAATGGAAGGGAGGAGGTGGGGCTGGAAAAGGAGCAGGGGGATGGGAAGGTTATTTGAAATTGGAGAACCCAAGGTTCAGTCCTCCACACTGTAAGGTGCGGAAGGTAATTTGTTGTTCTTCATATTTGTATTCCAAGTCACTGCAACACCAGAGGAGGCGGAACTTGGACATGTTGGAGGGCAATTAAGGTGGGAGTTGGAATGGAGTGACCAGGAGGTTAGGTTGGCCATTAAGGGCCAGGTGGAGATGCATGGTGAAACAGTCACACAGTTTACATTTGGTCTCACCAACGTAGAGAAGGCCACATTGGGAGCACTGGATGGCATAGAGTGATAATTTGTTGGTTACAGGGGCTGGGGATCCAGCCAGGTGGATGAAAGTGGAAGCAGGGAAAGGTAAGCAGTAATGGTATAAGTAATGGGTTGGCTGTCAAGAGTTACTTGTGTTAAACCACACCTTAATCCATCTAAAGTTTCCTCTAGCTCTATCCAGGGAAGTAGTGCAGGACAAACAAACCCAGGCAAACAGACTAAGTTAGACTGGCAGACTTTGTGGAGTGTCATGGTGAGCAGGAGTCTTGTCTATCAGAAAGTTAATCATCTTTCAAGAAAATTCGTCCTAAGTCAATCCTTCAGGATCATGACACACATCTTGAATTATATTTCCAACGATGAGGAGATCAGAAGAGTTGAACCAATGTTTCAGATTGTTGCCTATTGATAGAACTTGTAAAAGTCATGTGACTGGTTTTAGGTAAGCAAACAGCCTGGGAAAGACGGAAGGGAAGTAAAAATAGGAAGGGAGGAGGCATGATAGAATGTGCAAGAGACTGATGTGCCAAAGGAATGAAGTGGCTAAGTAAAAGTGAATGTAAAATTGAGTTGCAATGAGTTTTGGGATAAATGGTCAAGATCTGAAAGTTTTGATCATACTGCTGTGTACATATTGTTGTAAAATATGTAATCAAAACATAAAAATATAGGAACAAAGAACAAGAGTAAGCCATTCACCCTTCAAACCTGCTCTGCCAATAAATAAAGATCATGACTGATCTGAAGAGCAGAAGATGAGGGGAGCTTCATAAAGTTTCTGTTGAATTTCATTCAAATGAAAGACAAAGAAGTCAAGACAACTAAATGTGAGGCTGGATGAGCACAGCAGGCCAAGCAGCATCTCAGAAGCACAAAAGCTGACATTTCGGGCCTAGACCCCTCATCAGAGAGGGGGATGGGGTGAGGGTTCTGGAATAAATAGGGAGGGGGGGGCGGACCGAAGATGGAGAGAAAGGAAGATAGGTGGAGAGAGTATAGGTGGGGAGGTAGGGAGGAGATAGGTCAGTCCAGGGAAGACGGACAGGTCAAGGAGGTGGGATGAAGTTAGTAGGTAGATGGGGGTGCGGCTTGGGGTGGGAGGAAGGGATGGGTGAGAGGAAGAAACGGTTAGGGAGGCGGAGACAGGTTGGACTGGTTTTGGGATGCAGTGGGTGGAGGGGGAGAGCTGGGCTGGTTGTGTGGTGCAGTGGGGGGAGGGGACGAACTGGGCTGGTTTAGGGGTGCAGTAGGGGAAGGGGAGATTTTGAAACTGGTGAAGTCCACATTGATACCATTGGGCTGCAGGGTTCCCAGGCGGAATATGAGTTGCTGTTCCTGCAACCTTCGGGTGGCATCATTGTGGCACTGCAGGAGGCCCATGATGGACATATCATCTAAAGAATGGGAGGGGGAGTGGAAATGGTTTGCGACTGGGAGGTGCAGTTGTTTGTTGCGAACTGAGTGGAGGTGTTCTGCAAAGCGGTCTCCAAGCCTCCGCTTGGTTTCCCCAATGTAGAGGAAGCCACACCGGGTACAGTGGATGCAGTATACCACATTGGCAGATGTGCAGGTGAACCTCTGCTTAATGTGGAATGTCATCTTGGGGCCTGGGATAGGGGTGAGGGGGGAGGTGTGGGGGCAAGTGTAGCATTTCCTGCGGTTGCAGGGGAAGGTGCTGGGTGTGGTGGGGTTGGAGGGCAGTGTGGAGCGAACAAGGGAGTCACGGAGAGAGTGGTCTCTCCAGAAAGCCGACAGGGGTGGGGATGGAAAAATGTCTTGGGTGGTGGGGTCGGATTGTAGATGGCGGAAGTGTCGGAGGATGATGCGTTGGTGTGTGAGAACGAGGGGGATCCTCTTTGGGTGGTTGTGGCGGGGGCGGGGTGTGAGAGACGTGTTGCGGGAAATACGGGAGACGCGGTCGAGAGCGTTCTCGATCACTGTGGGGGGAAAGTTGCGGTCCTTGAAGAACTTGGACATCTGGGATGTGTGGGAGTGGAATGTCTTGTCGCGGGAGCAGATGCGGCGGAGGCGGAGGAATTGGGAATAGGGGATGGAATTTTTGCAGGAGGGTGGGTGGGAAGAGGTGTATTCTAGGTAGCTGTGGGAGCCGGTGGGCTTGAAATGGACATCAGTTACAAGCTGGTTGCCAAGAAGTCAAACTGGATTTGGGGTGGGGCTTTGAAGTTGCATGTGACTGGAAGCTTAGGACGTGCTTGCAGACAGATTAACAAAACACAAACCCAATCTTTACGTTCAGACCCATTGTTGAGAAGATGAAGTAGTCAACTGAAAGAGTCCTGCAGATTGGCCGTTGTGTGAAGATTTGCATCGACACAGCCACCACTACGAACAGGAGGACCTCAACAAGACAGCTTCAGAATTCAAGTGAAGGTAAGCATCCAGCATTTCAGACTTAAAAATTATATTTCTTGTAACTCAAGTGCAGTTACTGTGTGAACTATAAAGTAATTCCACCATTCTGTGCATCCAGCAGGAAGGTCTCTCTGTAAGAGAGTTTAAGTCAAAATTATGTACACTCCCTGAAGGGAGTATGGAATTAAACCCGATGTAGCACTTTTTCTCACTCAACAGCACTCAACCTAACAATATTCCTTAACTGGGTGCATCATAACACCTGCACATCTGCCAATGTGGTACACTGCATCCACTGTACCCGGTGTGGCTTCCTCTACATTGGGGAAACCAAGCGGAGGCTTGGGGACCGCTTTGCAGAATACCTCCGCTCAGTTCGCAACAAACAACTGCACCTCCCAGTCGCAAACCATTTCCACTCCCCCTCCCATTCTCTTGATGACATGTCCATCATGGGCCTCCTGCAGTGCCACAATGATGCCACCCGAAGGTTGCAGGAACAGCAACTCATATTCCAGCTGGGAACCCTGCAGCCCAATGGCATCAATGTGGACTTCACCAGTTTCAAAATCTCCCCTTCCCCCACCGCATCCCAAAACCGGCCCAGTTCGCCCCCTCCCCCCACTGCACCACACAACCAGCCCAGCTCTTCCCCCCCCCCACCCACTGCATCCCAAAACCAGTCCAACCTGTCTCTGCCTCCCTAACCGGTTCTTCCTCTCACCCATCCCTTCCTCCCACCCCAAGCCACACCCCCATCTACCTACTAACCTCATCCCACCTCCTTGACCTGTCCGTCTTCCCTGGACTGACCTATCCCCTCCCTACCTCCCCACCTATACTCTCTCCACCTATCTTCTTTTCTCTCCATCTTCGGTCCGCCTCCCCCTCTCTCCCTATTTATTCCAGAACCCACACCCCATCCCCCTCTCTGATGAAGGGTCTAGGCCCGAAACGTCAGCTTTTGTGCTCCTGAGATGCTGCTTGGCCTGCTGTGTTCATCCAGCCTCACATTTTAGCATCATAACAGGTGGCTGCTAGCAAATAATCTCAAGAAAGCCACCAGTGCTACATTTATAAAGTCTCCAGAAGAAATAAACACCAGAGATTTCCTCAGTATTTGTATTGTTTTTCAAGAGTCATTATCATAAAATTCCAAAGGTTGGCAACCATAAAATAGATCTGAATACATAGTTCAATGGTCACTGATTTGTTTTCAGTGCTATTTGCAATTGTGTTTGCAGCCACAGTGTTGTAGGCGCAGTAATCAATGGATCAACACCGAGCTCACTGCCACGTTAGACAGATTAGAATTACACAGGGGAAGCCAGTGAGCTGGTGAGGTCCTTCTGTACTTTAACAGAGTGGTTCACAAAAGGACATGGATTTTCACAATTGAGGGGTCTCCCCTGAATCAGTAAGAGGAGTCTCCATGTAAATAATGCTAGCGTGCACAATTCTCAATCTGGTCAGAAAGGTTGTGATCAAGTTGAGTTCAACAACTCTAGTCACAGTTGGGAGAATGTCATGATGACAAACAACAGCCTAGGCAGGCTGATTAGAAAGTCTGGTTTGTTTTTCCGTAAATTTGATCCTGCACTATAAAAGGCTTTTAATTTCACCACATAATCCACCAATTCCCATGTCCCATCATACCACCACATCACTTCTCTGCCTCCATGCTCAAAGCTATCTCCATCATCATTCATCCAAAATCTACCATTGGCAAATGTCATGTGGAGATGGGCAAAAAGATCCTGACAATCAAAGTTCGGTGATAAAAGTCTCATTTAAGAAACACATTCAAATGTTTAAAACTTTTTCAGTGATCAATATGTTGTAAAAACACAAAATTCTACTCTGCACCAATGAAGGCATCATTTATTTTCACAATCATAACAGGTGCCTCCTAACAAATAATCTCAAGAAAGCCACAAGTGCTACATTTATAAAGTCAAATGAAAATATTATTAATTCCTGTGTCCTACTCTCTGACCCCTGGAATTTCGATCAGCTATTTTCTGGAATAGGTTTTTTATTTGTTTGTTTGTTTGTTTATTTATTTATTTATTTATTCATCATTTATCAGCCACCTTAAAACTCTAGATCAACAGTCCTAAAGAGATACCTAGTTTTGGAGCCTTTAAAATCAGCCAAACATTTACAAGTGTTCAGCAGTAGTGGTGTCCTTGAAAAATGTCAACAATAAAGCCTAGAACTAAATTTGTGAGACCAGATAAATTATTGCCTCTCATATGGTCTTTTCATCCACTTACATCAACACTGGGTATTTCATTTTATACCAATTGAATGTTGTAGTTTGTTCCTTTCTTTATTTAAAAGTTTAAAGATTGAAGTAACTTTCATTCATGACACTTCAACAGCCTTCATGAGAGTGTTTATTTCCTTTCCATATACTCATGGCTTCCACATTATGGGACAACAACTGGTTATTTTTGAATGCAGCATTAATTTCAAATGGCCCTGCTCGGTTCAGGTTCCCTGCCTGTGTTTTGTTTTTAAAAAATGCTGACTTCCCTCCAGCAGTAAAAGTGAAATCCATGAGCATCTGACTCTCAAGAGTCAGAGCTAATCATGCAAATTGGGAATCCAGAGTATGTGAGGTAATAAATGAGCTTGCATTGTTAGGAAGTGTGTTATATAGTGAATTAACATTGCATGAAATCATGAATTATTTATTACAATATTCCATCAATAGCTACTACTTAAAGTTCAAGGAAAATATTATTAATTCCTGTGTCCTACTCTCTGACCCCTGGAATTTCAATCAGCTATTTTCTGGAATAAGTTTTTCAGAGTAACCTTTCCACTGTTTTCATGTTATAAATGATTCATTAGCTGTTTCAAATGTGGTTACAGCTTGTTATGACCAGCGTAATGTAATAGAAACTTTCCTAGTTGTCTGGGTGGATAAACCGCCTTTGTGGAAATCTCCAAACAAGAACAGCTAAAGCCCATATTAGAAATACGGGACCTTCATTGGCTTTCAAGCAAGAGTTTAGTAGAAAGATACAAAGTCTCGATTTTGTTTTAAAATGGAGGTTAACTCCATCTGAGAACTAGCACCAAAATACCCAAAGAGGAGTACCTCAAATTATAATCTGTAAAAGAAGTGTGAAAGGTGTTGTAACCTGACTATTCAGCAGCTTCTAGTGGCTGAATTTAATAAATCCCTGACAGTCATTATAAAATCAACAAGTAATACTTTATTTATCCAGCTTTAAAAGTGAACAAATTAACTGAACTATTAACAAAGTGGATAAATCCCTTCTAACTACTAACTGTTCCAAGTAAAACAAGGTTCTAATGGTATGCTGTTGCAATAAATACAAGTCCCACTTATTTGAAAAAATAGTGGAATTTAGTCTCTTGAAACTACAACCAAGTTACCTGTCTTCAGGAATGTTCTGTGCCTTCTCCATTGTTCTTCTGTCAGGCAAATTAACCAGTCATGCCATTGGTAACTGTTGTTATTTAGATGGTGCTTTTTCTAAGCGAGATTTCTCTAGGAGAGCTAATGATTCTCTCTTGAGGGCAGAGGGCTGTTAGTTCTGGTGGATGGCAGCTAGAGCTGGATCTTTGTCCAAATGCCCTCTTCTTTTATACCCTCAATGACATATCAATATTTCTTACAATAGGATTGGTCCTATATTGTCAAAGCCATCAGATTCAAATTTAATAGGTTTAAGTGCCTGGTTCAAATTGATTGGCTAAATTCAAAACTTGATGTTTTGCCAGGCCAATAGCAGTATTTACCAAATGTACAGTCTTTCGATACAAGTGTTTCAATCTGGGCGTTATCTGTGCACTTGCAAGCTGCAGCTCAGAGCTATCCATTCTAAAACTCTAAGCACAGAAAAAACACATGCTATTTTAAAGGGACCATACATTGCTTTCCTCCTTCATATGTTACAAACACCAAATTCTAAAATCCTGCCTCCCAATCAGCAAGTGCTGTATCCAACCTCACAATAGTTTCGACTTCTCATCCAATGTTTCAATGCAAAGTATAAGCTTCTCTCGCTGGATATAGGTTTCTGTGGAGGGAGGCTTAATGATGTATGCTCTGTGAAGCATTTAGACCTGGTAGTCATTCATCTGTGTTAGCAGCCACTGCTTCCTACGTTTTAAAATATAATTATACAAATTTAAAACCCTGCGGTCATTTTTCCTAATTGACAAGGTAGGAAAATGTTCAAAGTTCTTAATGAGGCTAACACTGAAGCTGATAGGATTGGGAAGAGGACAAGATAAGTAACAATATTGTGGCTGGGTTATGTGGTAATTAGATTTTACATGGCTGTAGATTGTCAGAGAAAGAGAACACTGCTGGAAATGAAAAGCTTCACGGTTTGGGTGTCTTTGCAAAGAATGACTGTAATGTATTGGAAAGAAACCTCTTTAGAAAGGTCTCAAGTTAACTGTCAAAATCTGTGCTTTTCTCTAAGCTCCAATCTTCTTTATTTTTGATGCTAATTGACTGTTACGCTTCCTTCATTGACTCAAGTCCCCCTCTTTATCAAGGAAATATCCTTTTCATTCACACTGCACTAAACAGAAAGCCATGAGTCTAATTTGTCACTGCAAAGGTGATCTTGGAATGGATATGTCTTCCTTCACAAGACTTGGTTTAGTTTTGTCGCTGAAACCTTATTTTCCACCAAGTTTGAAGATCTCACAGAAACTTGGCAACAGTTTCTTAGTTAAAAGCTATGGAAGTTATTTAAGAGAGTTAACATTATCACACACCACTGGAGGGTGGGCTGAAGGCAGATGAAGTATTATGAATTAGTGACTGATATTCACAGAATGCACTTTTTCCACGGCATGAAATACACCCTCAAGTTTCTTCATGTACAACTCACCCGAACAATATCGAACAGGAAAAAGACTTTTGATTCATCCAGGCTTTCTTGTAGAATTATTATGTAATATTTACATTCTCCACCGTACCTGAAAAATTTGTAACTGTCCTGTGAGAGGCAAAAGAGACATAAAGACCCAAGCTGAATTTAGAGAAAACAATATGAGAAATTGCTCTCTAACATCTAAGTCTCCACTCCAATAAACACCCACTCTTTCCACTCTGATGGCTGGAGTTAATCCTGGAGATTTATCCAGCCTATATAATTCCTCACAGTACCTAACTTTTATTTGACATGTTGTCCATCTCTTGATTGAAGAAACAGAACAATGTTACAGCTGCCAAGAAGGTGTGGAAAGAGACAACTTTAACATGTAAGAGGCCCATTCAAGAATCTGATAACAACAGGAATGAGATCAAGTTCACCAAATGAGCTGCCAACCTGCTGTAATTCCTTGGTTCATTAGATAAGGTGTCACCTCCTGGCTCCTAACTTTGATGAGGCCACATTCAATTAAACATTGTGACATGTGATCCTTCTGTTAGGACAAAAGTGCCAACTGGAACACAGTCATCATCTTACATACTTCAAAAAGATCACCTCTATGTCAACATTTTCTCAAGTGAGGGACCAAATTATTTTTTAGATTATGTTGATAAGTAAAATGCATTGAACTGTGAATTATTTTAGTGTCCCTCCTCTGCAACCTTTCCAACGTCTCAATATTACCCATCATGTGTAGATTCCAAAATTGCGTAGTGTCCTGTCCTATACAGTACAAGCATGAATATGTCACACACAGCAAACACAAGGGATGAATTTTCCAAAAAATGTGTAAATTTCAAGAGTTTCAGGTCTCTTTCTGTCCAGGAGATCTAGTATGTTTTCTCACACAGTTTTGCAGCACCCACCTGAATAAGTTTGAACCATGCTTCCATGGTGTTGCTATTGCTTGATCTTACATTTGCCACTGCCAGGACCAAGAGGACCAGTTCAAACACTGCAAGCAAGGTTTAGCACTTCTCAATTCCTGTGTGCAAGGATCTCCAGGAGTTATGGCCAAAGGAGATAACCCTGGTTCACAGGCGGGGACCTGGTGGATGGAATGGTACAGAGCAGAGATGTTCTTTTTAACTCAGGACCACCAGATGAAACGGCACCACCAGCACTTGTCAAACTGCTCTATAATTGCTATCTAGGCCAATGTAGAGGAACACTCAGCAATGCACGCAAAAGGTTAATGACTGTCTACCCTCCTCAAAATTTAAATGCTGTCTTCCTCAGAGGTTGTAGGGGGGATATCTTGCAGGGCTTCCTGCTTGGCAGTGGAGATCATGCTCATGCTATACGCGCCTGCAGCAGACAAAATTGCATCACAAACAAAAGGTAGAAGCTCGTAAAGTTGAGAACCCTTTTGCAGTGAGTTAATGGGTAATGCTTCTTACTTTTATTGATGGGGCATGGAGGTTTTAGTGCCTCCACAAGTCCAGTCCCAGCCCTCACCATTGAGTGCCAAGTCCATCGAGCTGAGTAGGCAAATGTCAGACGCTCCATCACCAAACATTCCCCCAACCTCTTTCAGCTCTTTGATGGGCCTTTTTCTCCAGGAATAGGACAAAAGGAGGAATTGAGTGAGATGCAAGTGAATGGCACAACTGTTAGAATTAGAATTAGGTTTCATGGCCACATGTAGTCAAGTGCAGAACTACATGAGTGCAGTGAAAAGTGTACTTTGTCGCCCTTCCCGGTGTCATCATAGGTACAAAACCTTGATTTGATTTGATTTATTACTGTCTCATGTACAAAGGTATAGTGAAAAGTGTTATCTTACATGCTTTCCAGGCAGATCATAATCTCCAAGTGCATCAGGGCAAAGGAGCCATGTTGCAGCTGTCAAGAAGGTGCAGAGAGAGACAACATTAACATTTAAAAGGTCCATTCCAGAATCTGATAGCAACAGGAAAGAAACTATTCTTGAATGCCTTTATATGTGTATTGCAACTTTTATATCTTCTTCCCGACAGAAGAGGGTGGAAGACGGTATAGGGGTGGGAGGAACTAATCTTAGGGACAAAGGAGAAAAATAAAGAAATAAAATGAAAACTTCAGTCTTTCTTAAGTTACTACCAGTGGGAGTGGTAACATGTTTCAAGAGAGTGACTAGGTAACATAGAAGCCATGCATGGTTAGGAGTGTGGGATGCTGAGGTTGCTAAGTATAAGTGAGGGAGGTTACTGCTTGCAATAGTGAGACCTTGGACTGGAGTGGGTGGTGCACCAGAGTTACAGTGAATTTGAAATAGCAGAGAAAAGATGGTAGCACTTACCTTTGAAGAGTACAGAAGGCCATTAACCTTCTTCCTGCACTGCTGGGTAATCCTTAGGACTGTGGACACTGCACTGATATTGTTGCTAACTTCAGAGCAGGTTGGTAGGCTCCGGTGGCTCAGTCTCATCTGCCTGTCCTGAGGAAAATCGATGGTCCTCCTCTGTACCACCTCACCCACCAGGACATCCAGGTCACAGTCCACAAAGCAAGCTGTCATCTTAACTTCATCGTTCACCTTCAGGTCAATTCGCAGGGACCATGCAGGACAACTCTGGAGTGACAGTGCTTAACGGAGTGTATAATGGTCATTCAGACATAGTACCATTGCTAAAAACCATGGGATACCCCAGGAGTAGCAAGCATACCCTATAGCAAATGGGAGAATATGATGACCAGGTGCCTTGGGAATGTGGTACATGGTTAATGAGCTGAGTTTGGGATGACAGCATGAAAAAACTGACAAGAATCATAGAGACACAGAGCATGGAAACAGGCCCTTCAGACCAACCAGTGGATGGGACCATAATCCAAAATTAAACTAGTCCCACCTGCCTCCAGTTAGTCCATATCCCCCCAAAACATTTATTTTTCATGTACTTATCCATATGTCTCTTAAACATTGTAAGTCTACCCAGATTCAGAACATCCTCTGAAAATTCATTCTACACACGAGCCATTCTCTGTGTAAAATAATTGTCCCTCATGGCTTTTTTTAAATCTTTCTTCTCTCACCTTAAGAAATATGCCCCCTTGTCTTGAAATCCCCCACCCCACGTAAAGAGACCATGTCTATCTCTCATGATTTTATAATCCTCTAAAAGGTCAGGCCTCAACTTCCTATGCTCCATTTAAAAATGTCCCAGCCTATCCATCCTTTCCTTATAACTACAACACTCCATTCTCAGCAACATCCTGGTATATGTTTTCTGAACCCTCTCCAGCTTAATAATATCCTTTCTACAATAGGGCGACCAGAACTGGACACATTACTCTAGAATAGTTTTAGAGATAGTAGGAACTGCAGATGCTGGAGAGTCTGAGATAGCAAGGTGTAGAACTGGATGAACACAGCAGGCCAAGCAGCATCAGAGGAGCAGGAAAGCTGATGTTTCTTCAAGAAAGGTCTAGGCCTGAAATGTCAGCCTTCCTGCTCCTCTGATGCTGCTTGGCCTGCTGTCTTCATCCAGCTCTACACCTTGTTGTCTCATGTTACTCTAGATGCGGTCTTGCCAAGGTGTACAACTTCAGCATAATGTTCCAACTCCTGTAACCAAAGGTCTGAACACCGAAGGCAAGTGTGCTGAGCATCTTTTTAAACTAGACCTTGCAAGGTGAAACCCCCTATGCTAAAAGTGACACTCAGTCAATTTCTGGTAAGATTCAGCCCAAGAGCCTTTAAGATAGTCAATTTATTTAGACATCAGCTGCAAAAACCATGTTGCACCATATGTTAGGATTACATAGTTAGAAACTGTATTTGCATGAGTTGCAATTAGGTAATAACATGCTGTTAATCCAGGCAAATAAAGCCCTTACCACTCACTGGGGAGATTCCCATCCAAACATTAAAGCTCTATGCCCAAAATTGAATTGTCAATTTTCAACATCTATAATATCATTCTTTCATTCTCACCACATTTTCCTAACTGATCCGGCACTGCTATCATTTGGGGGTTGAAAGAATTCAACCTGTTTCTAAAATTTAATAAAGAAAGTGCTACGGTGTCTGCAGCAAACCATGTGACCTTTGATATTTGAACTGTAGGCAACAGAACTTGTGGCTAATACTTGAATAAATGTGGGACTGAGGGAAGGAACCTAACATCCAGTTGTGAAATTCAAACATCGCATTGATTAAGGGTTAATCAAAACCTACACACAATGAGGTTTGCAAACAATTTGTCTCCCAGTTTGACAAATTAAACATTGTTTCCACCAATCTTTAGTTATATTATAATGATCCCTCATCCAAATATAAAGACGTTGACTGTCTTAAACTTTCAAGGATGTTTAAACTATCACAGGATGTTTTTCAACCTAACACACCACCTTATTTGGAAAAACGACTCTGGATTTATAAAAAGATCACATAGGTGAGAGAGTCAAGCTTGTTGACAAGAATCAGCTCTGCAGAGACAGATTATGAAAAGCTATTGAATCAGCTGAAGTCAGCTAACCTGCCGAGGTAATTCAAAGCATTAGCACAAAAATGTGAAAAGGACTCTCATCTAACCTGATTTAACTTCAACTTCACCTCAGTAACAACTTCGTGGCATTTCAATTATAAGAACCTTCACATCTCTCTCAGAATTCGCTGTTGGTCAACACTTTTGCTCTTACCAAAGCAACAACTCATCTAAGAATTTATAAGCCTGCTGTGAAAGAAAATGAGACAATTGTTCATTGTAATCATATTTTGCCTTCTCCACCATTGTTTAATCTTTGTGTGAGCAGTAGTGTGTGCAAGTCAAGCATGTGACATGTAACAATTTTAAACATCCAGGGAAAGCGAGGAATACTAAATAACTTTCTTTATCATAAACTGTCACATAAAAGTTTGCTACTGGAGTTATTTAAGTAGGGACGATCATTCTGACGGTAATAAAATATACACAGCTCATGTATACAAACACATTGATCACAGATAGTATGCAAACACATAAATTTTATCTGTGACAATTTTAATTGAGGCCTAAGAAAGGTCTTCTCCCAAGTAAAAAATATCATGCAAGTAAATATGATTTACAATTAAATAGCCTAAAATGCAATCTAATTCTTATTCTATGTGTCGCTTTATGGCAATCCTCATCAACTTTGTTGAGATTTATGCATTACATTTCCAGATTTCTTTCTTCCTTGATATTCTTTAATACTTTCCCTGAAGATTCTATGAATATTGATGATTCCCTTTGTCCAACAGCATAATTCTATACTGTACTAAGTGGCACATCATTTTCCAGATGTGATCCTAATTCTCCAACACACCATCCTAACTTTCACACAGATATTTGGTATCAAATGCAAGTTTGCAGGCTTTATCCCGCTTACATCTAGGTCAATAACAAAAATCAAGGAAGAACAAAGTTCCAAGCACAAAGCCGTGCAGCACAAAACTTTGAATGATCTTGTTTTTATTTGCGTTTCCTGCTTAACAGTTCTCAACCTAACTCGATACATTACCACTGGGCATGGTGGTTAACACTGCCGTGTCACGGCACCAGGGACCCAGGTCTGATTCTAGCCTTGGGTCAATATCTGTGTGGAGTGTGTACACTCTCCCTGTGTCTGCATAGTCTTCCCCCCGATGTGCAGATCAGGTGGATTTGCTGTGCTAAACTGCCCTGGATTGTGCAGGCTAGGTTGATTTGCTATGGCAAAATGTAGGCATTGGTTGAGATCCTCTTCAGAAGATCAGCATTGAATTCTTTATGTATTTACATTCTTCACTTTTGGTCTTTTTCTCTATGTTCCTACCAGTAAAGATCCAGAAGTGAGTTGTACAGAACAGAGATCTGAGGCAAAGATAAAAAGAATGTGTAATACCACATTCATTGGGTTCAGTTGCCTCTATCTGCAATGTATGGATTCTATGTTTCGTCGTCACAATGGTTTCAATCATCCAGAGAAGCGTCTTGTGTGGTACTACACCAAATGTTTCTTTTAAACTCTAAGAATGTTTACTTGGTTTCACTCATAAACCATCTGAGTGGATTGCATAAAACCTGAAAAATATTACCTGATATTTAATGCAGTGATGTGCATCCTTAATATGTCCCTCTCAATCAAAATAATTTTGTATTGCTTTCCTAAACACTAGCTTCTATCTCATTATTGATGTCAGACTGATGGGGCTATCATTTCCTGCCTGCATCCTGTTACCCATTTTAAAGATAGTGACTATATTAACCACATTCTAGCCTCAGCACTGCATAGGAGTGCACTGTATCATTAAACTACAGGCTAGGGACTGATACAGCACATGTCCTCTCACACTGAAAACTCTTGCATGATATCAAGCCCAGCTGCTGTGTCCATTTTCAGATTCGTAATTCGATGAAAAACATTATTTTCTTCTGAGTTAATGTTAGTTTTATTATTTATATTATTATTAAGTAATAAGAGTTTAGCAATGGTTGTGGCTCATGCACAGTATTCATTTATTATTTCAACCATATCCAATGACTCTGTTATAACCTTGGCATTGAACATATCATTCAATGTAGCTATGCTTCATGTAGCTGTGACAGTTCTCTGACTCTTTACAGAACTGAAAAGGCAGTTCACATTATTTCCACGATTGTCTATAATTCTGTTTTCCATTATTGTTTGAGCTTATCTAGTGAAAGCCTTGTTTGCACTTAAATCTGTTTGGTATTCATTCTATAACTAATTTAAATTCGGAGATTAAGATTGGTATTACACATTCTTTTTATCTTTGCCTCAGATCTCTGTTCTGTACAACTCACTTCTGGATCTTTACTGGTAGGAACATAGAGAAAAAGACCAAAAGTGAAGAATGTAAATACATAAAGAATTCAATGCTAATATTGGCTTCTACTTTAGAATTATGCTTTATTTTCCTTGTAGATTGTGAGAAACATCTTCAACAATCAATTTCAGAAATGTATTTACTAATTGCATACCCATTCCTACAACAACATAACAGGACCTTGCCAAACCACAGAAATAGCAGAGTTCAGGTGAGAGTGGTCTTACTGCCGAAATGCATGTGTGACCAGAAGCGCATTCAAGGAATTGCCCGATATGATGTAAACATTGTCCTCAGTCATCATATGATTGAACACTGTCCTGTTAAAAGTTTGGAACATGTGCAGCTCGGACCATAGGGACATCATGTACATATTGTTAACAAATCGTGTTCAAAAGAAATATAGAAGCCTTTTCCAGATCTTATTTGAAGAACCAAAGAAGCCAAACTCAAACAGAGGATTAAACTGCAATCTTGCACATAATTCCAATGGGGATTATTATAGGCAAGGGAGGTATTTCAATATTTCTTGTAAATTCATATGAGGGAGCTTCTGCATTTATCTCTGAAGTACCGGTTATTCATCTTTAATTTAAAAATTAAGGGAAGATACAGTGACAAAAGATTGCATTTGATTTTCATGTAGCTGCTTAAAATTTGTAACACTGTCTGCACTGATGGTAGAAAATATTGAATCAAAATGAATGTAACAGTATAGTCCTACAGCTTGAGCTGAAAACTGTGGAATTGAAGGACGCAGCCAGAGCTCATAATTTATAAGGCTACGGCATTAACATTTATATTCATTTTTTGTGATATTTGCAGGCCGGCTGAATCAAGGACAGCTCAAACTAGTTCTACAGTAAGACAAAATATTCAAATAACCTTTCTCTTGGGTATAAATATAAAAGCAAAAGCATTGCAGAAACTGAAGGCCTTTCTAGAATGAAAGTCAATCTGGCTACCACATTTCAACAAATTATGAAAATGAGAAGAGAAACCAGATTAATTTATCGCATATACCTGTAAGAACAGTATGAATGCTGGATAGCAGTAATAAAAACAAAAGTAAAACTGAAAATGCTCTATCAGGCAGCATCTGTAGAGAGAGAAATAGCTCAATGACCTCAAGTATTATTGTTGGGGGGAATTTTCCCAGGCACAAAACAATGTGGGCATTTGCAAGAAAATTAGGAAAATCACATGTGACTGGTATAGGAAGGCTTTTCACATTAAGAGCAAAACAAAACACACTTTGCTAACAAGTGTTTAAACGACAAGACAAGATTCTGAACAGTAAGGGGTGAGAGGTCTATTTGCATGCAGTTGCTTTATTAGTTAATCTCATATCTATTATGTACTGTTTTCCATTCTGCCACCTGTCAGGCAGAAAGTAGGCAGTGACAATTTCCAGCATGAAAATCAGGGTGGTTACTTGGCAACTCCACCTCACTGTTTGTGCCTCTGACTTTGGACGCCAATCACCATCCTCTCAAGGCACACTCTATAGGCAGCAACTGCACGCAACCCCATTCACAAAAGTTAACATCTGACTCATACCAGCCTCACCACATCTTTATGGCACATCTCTAAGCCACTTATAAGATGGTTCTAAACATCCCTGCTGCATGTTGGAGGGCATCAATACATTTCACTGCAATCTTGCTCCCAGATATTGTGTGCAGTGATGGGAACCCATCTCAGGGTTCTGACCAGGCTGCATATCAGAACTCCTCACTTGCTCACTCACTTTGCACATACTTGGGTGCTCACAACATCACTGCCTTGTCTTGTCTTTTTGCACTTTACTCCCACAGCCAGCTTAAAGACTCCAGTGCATTTGTCTTGACTGGCTGTTTCATGCAGACACAGAGCCAGGCTGCTTGTCGTACTTAGCAGTCACCAGACAAGGGCCAAACATGTTGCTACATGGCACCATGCTGCAGCAATGTCTCACCTGCAGCAAGGCCAACAGCACATGCAGCAAAACCATTGCATGTACTGCAACTGAACGGCCATGTCGCAAAGTCTAAGGGAAGGGGTCCACAGTAAAGTCCAGGGAAACATCCTACAGCCAAGGGATCTGGCACAGTAAGTCAAGGACAGCTTCTAATATCAATCCCAGGGCCTTAAGGACTATCAGTCAGACACTTAGGATGGCCAAGATTAGGGGGTCCATTCCTCTACAGTTCAGAGAGCAGACTGCTGTACTTCAAGAAGCCAGCAAAACAACACCTTTTCATGAACAATTTAGGGTGAGCAATTAAATGTTTGCCTTGCTGATAATTCTCACCTCAAATTAACAAATTTTAAAAATTGATCACAATATCTATTTGTAGCCAACGTCAATGTCACGAATTTCTAGGTGAGCTATAGTAAGGTTACATTGAGTGAAACATTCAACGCTCCGATACAGATAGGTTCTACAACAGCAGTATTAAATGTCTTCTTTCCATAGTTGCTGACTTACTCGCTGAGATTTTATAGCAGCTGCTACTTTTGTTTCAGCAACAGGCACCAAGAACCATATGATATAAAAGCCACTTGGAGACACTGGATACTGCAAAAGGGATGGGCCCTGACAATATTCCAGGAGTAATACTGAAGACTTGTGCTCCAGGACTTACCACACCAACAGCCAAGCCATTCCAGTACATTTGCAACCTACCCTACAAAATGGAAACTTGTCCAGGAATATCGTGTGCTCAAGAAGTAGTATAAATCCTACACAGCCAATTACCATCCATCAGTCTACTCACAATCATCCTTGAAGTGATGCAAGGTGTCAAGAACAGTACTATGAAGCAGCACCTGCACTGCAATAATTTGTTGAGTTTCAACCAGTTTCGGTTCTGTCTGGGCCACTCAGCCCCTGACCTCATTACAGCCTGGATTCAAACGTGGACAATTCTCACAGGTCATATTACTCAAGAGGTGCATTGGCTTGTAACACTGTATCACAGGGAACTTTGCACTGTTGGTCCATTTCCACAGATTGCATATGAATTGCATTTAATTGTTTGCAAGCCATAAACATAAAGAGATCATCGCTGATGTTCAGACAACCTGAAAGCACAGATGTGGTGTGACTTTCAGTGGTCATCCATTTTCCCCATCCTGTCCGCAGTTGGCTGCAACATGGCAGGCAGATCAGAGATAATGGGAACTGCAGATGGTTTTCCAGCCAGGCAGCCAATCACATTGCACAACTCCTGGGAAGGCAGGCAATTGGGTCAATAGTAAGCTGAGATCCTTAAGCGATGGTTCGTAGATAATTTAAGAGCCTTAATTGGTGGTGAATCAAAAATGCCTGAACATGAACTGACGTGTTTCTGAGCAATTTGTATTCCTTACCAATCAATATTCTCTTTTGTAAAGATTTTTTTAAAGTTTTACATGTGACAATAGTTCTTTTTGAGCCTCTCATTTCAATGACAAAGCAAAATGTTGTCAGGGTGGTCCTTTGAATTATCACCAAGGAATAGATTCAAGTCCTGACTTTGTAGGGTGAGATCTTTTGGTGCCTTTCAGTTGGCTTAAGAATTTGCTTCTTTGCTGTCTTTTTATTCAACTCTTGCACTTTCTCCTAGTCTACCGCTTTCCCCAGTCAGACTGCCAATACGTAATGTGACACAGTACAACACAACACAGATGCAATTTTTGAACAAAAGCATGTCAGTATGTTCTAGCTGCAAAGGGTGCCAATGGAAAAGTGATGAGGTGCTGCCAGGTTTGAATTTCAAAAGCATGTAATTTGTAATGTGAAGGAAAAGCAAGGTAGTGAGAAATCTCACTCAATTAAGGTAATCTTTAATGATCTTCTGAATTGATTTTGATCACCTAAGAGATTGGATGGGAATTGTCCAGAGTTTTATTGTGTCTTATTAAAAAAAATCACAGAACTGTGGATGCTAGAAATCTGAAACACAAACAGAAAGCACTGGAGAATCTCACAGTTTTTCTTTCTGTATAGATGTTGCCAGACCTGGTGAATTTCTTCAGCACATTCTGTTTGTGTTTCAGATTTCTACTCGCTGGCTCTGAAATTTCTCAGCTTTTGTCCCAGGAGATTACACGATTTTGCAGGGATGGTGGTGTGGGTTGGGGGAGTGGGGGTTGAGTTGACAAACCAGATGTAGAGATGGACAAGCAGCACCAGAGGAGCAGGAAAGCTGACGTTTCAGGTCTGGACCCTTCTTCAGAGTCCAGACTTGAAACGTCAGCTTTCCTGCTCCTCTGATGCTGCTTCGCCGACTATGTTCATCCAGCTTCTACACTTTGTTATCAATAACCATTTTAATGTGTTTGTCTAAGTTAGAGCAGCTAACATTGGTTAGAAAGATTGGGAAATGAAATCTCTAAGCATTCTTAAATCTTTGGCACTAAATTTTGCAGAATTGTTTTTTTTCCGAGTGGACTTGGGAATGTTTCCTTGAAAGTTGTAGCGATCTGAGCTGCCACCCACCGCTCATGTTCAGACATTCATCACGAACTGCAGGAATGATCCAGTCTATTAGTTGTACTGTACTGCCATCTAGTGCATGATCAGGAAAGTGCAACAACTCACCACCCATTAAAAAACCAAAGGAACTGCGGATGCTATAAATTGGGAACAAAAACAAAAGTTGCTGGAAAAGCTCAGCAAGTCTGGCAGCATCTGTGCAGAGAAATCAGAGTTAACATATTGTGTCTGGTGACCCTTCCCTTTGTCAGAACTGATGGGAGCTGGGAAAATGTCGGTTTATATGCTGAAATTAGGGAGGGAGATGGGGTAGAAAATAAAATGATAGGATAGAGCCCGAAGATCGAGAAGTTGGATAGACAAAGGAGTTGATAAAAATCTGGCTAGGAGGGTGAACACGTGCCCATTTATCGCCTCCCTCCCAACTATCCAAGGGCTTAAACATATCTTCCAGGTGAAGAAACACTTCACATGCACTTCCCACAATCTAGCCTACTGCATTCACTGCTCACAATGTGGTCTCCTCTACGTTGGGGAAATGAAGCACAGACTGGGTGACAGCTTTGCAGAACATCTACATTCTGCTCATAAAAAAGGCTTTAAGCTTCCTCTTGCATGCCACTTTAACACAGCACCCTGTTTCCTGGCCAAAATCAGTGTCTCAGGCTGGCTGCAGTGTTCCAGTGAAGCCCAGCGCAAGCTGGAAGAACAACACCTCATTTTCCACTTGGAGACCCTGCAACCCTCCAGGCTCAATATCATGTTCAATAATTTTAGGGCATAAACTCTACCATGTCCCAGCCCCTGACCCCACACACCAGGCCTTGTTATAACATAGCCTGCCATTACACACTACCAATCGTTAGTCACTAACAGTCCCCATTAACAACTCTTCATCCTCCCAGCCTGATCGTTATCAACTCCTTTGTCTATCCAATTGCTCTCCCTTTGGGCTCTATCCTATCATTTACTTTCTACCCCATCTGCCTCCCTATTATCTGCATATAAACTGACTTTTTCCCAGTTACCTTCAGTTCTAAGGAAGGGTCACCAGACTCGAAACATTAAATCTGATTTCTCTCCATAGTTCTGCTTCATTTGGGTTTGTTTAATTCAGGTTTGAAGTAAGCTTTTCAGTAAGACAAACCCTAAGACTGGATTATTGTAATGTTCAATGCACAGGAACCCAACATCAAAAAAAGCAGGCTTGAACTGATATTTCTTCTGATCCTGATGAAAGACTGTTGGTGTTTTATACACAGATTCACTGTGTCCTTTGGACTCTCATTTATGTAATTAACTTATTAACACTGCTTCAGTCTCAGATTAAGGAGCGTGTAGGAAGCTCACCAACATTAGGTATGGAAATTTAAAGAGAATAGGTCATTGGAGATGAGTCTGATATTGGCTGCTCAAAATTTTGAATGCTCTTGGAGAGGCCAAGAAGATATTTTAACCTATTATTATGTCTTTTGAAAAGTTGAGGGGGCAGAGCATGAATTAAAGAGAGTTAGAGATATAACAAAACAAAAATGATTCCAATGTGTACACATGTATGAAAATGGAGTGGGAGCATCCTTGTAGCAAATGATCTCCCTGGCACTATCCTTTTGGGCAGCAAATCTTTAAGGAAATATAGCCAAGCTGAGGCGACACTCCATGCTCCACTCCCATGTTGCATTGGAGCTGTCAATCTGCCCTCTGCTCGCCCACACCAACTCATTATGCCTCTCACATAAGGGAGGTATGTTTTCAGATCTCAAGCTATGTACAACAGCACGATGTTGATAAAAACATACAGTGAGACTGGGAATAATGCTCTCTTACTGACCTGGCTTATAGCAGACATCAGAAGGGTGTGCAACATACAAAAGAAAATTCCATTCAGTTCATCTTAATTGTCAGCATCATCAAGAATATGGTATTCAATTAATACACTGCTCCTGACAATAAACACCATGGAATAACAATGGTGCAATAATTATTGCATGCTGTAATAATAATGTTTCACCCAAAATCCTTGTTAAGCACTGCAGGATTTCTCGAGTCAAACTGCTTTTTTCATTCCTGCATAAAGCACACCAGTGAATATTGTAGGGTTGAGCAAGAGGATGCAGAGAAGTGGGAATGGGGGATGTCAACAATAAGTGCAAAGAAATGGGAGAAAGCTTTAGTTAGGTCACTGTTATGATGACAGCACAGAACCCCACGTTAATGTGAACATTTTTCCACCCTTAATTCCAAACTCTTTTTCTAAAAATGTTACAAGAGACAATATAGCTGCAAACAAGAAATTTCTGTTTCAGATGCAACCTCAAGGCATCAAATAAACTTAAAGCCAGATTAATTGTGATCTCTCGGACTGACAAAGCTAACTAACAGCAGAAAACTCTTGCCGCTCAACAGCAAGTAACCCCTTGCCAATTATGTCCCAAACTGCAGGCACATGATGGGTTTTCTTTCCCCTTTGAAATATCGATAAGGACAAAGATTTAAAAGCCAGTTTCACCCCTACAGGAGTGGACTCGTGAGAATGAATGCTTTTAGCTGTACTCATTGGTGCTCGAGTGTTAACATGCTGTGAAATCACAATTGAAGAATTATTCCCTTGTTATCCCTATGTTGCAGATAAAGACCCTGTGTAACTCTGACTGCTGCAAAACCTGTTTAGAAGGAATCAGAACAAAGGAGCTTCACTCATCCTGCAAAACCAAAACTGAAAACAAAAATAGAAAGTGCTGGAAAAACTCAGCAGGCATGTCAGCAAGCGTGGAGAGAAAGCTGTGTTAATGTTTCAGGTGCAATGACTGTTCTTTAGAATGAAAACCTCAGATCACCTGTTCAACTGCCAATGACATCGTTATCAGTAACCTCTACTACATTGACCACAATATTCAACTATCCACTCTTTACAAGTAATTTAGAGATTGATCCATATAACTGTATTATTTAAACTGATAAAGTTTTTTGCACTTATCTCTTATCACTTATCACTTATTTCCAATCCGTGCATATGTGTGTTGTTGAGATTGGTTGACTCGCCAAGTTGGTCTGCTGTTTCTCAGACGTTTCATTGTGGCTGGGGATGGGGGAAGAGAATGGGACTAATTGGATTGCTCTGGAGAGAGCCAGCATGGAGTTGATGGGTCAAATGACCTTCTCGTGTGCTGTAATGAATCTAAGAAAAGGAGAATGGGGTGGACTTTGAAGTAACATGGTCTGAAGCTGGATGAGCACAGCAGGCCAAGCAGCATCAGAGGAGATGGATTTTGAAGTGATGATTTCTTCATCGCAACATTTGAATAGCTGTTCCATTGTAGCTTTGTTATTTTTCCAAACCACAGAAGCTCCAAGCCATGAGCTGTTTTTTTTTTAATCTGGTGAATGAAGTGATATTATAAAGTTGTAACAGATAATAGATGGCCAGCAGGTAATAATTATTAATCAATGCTGACCGAACTCACATATTTGAACTAATTATTAATCAAAGCTGGTCAAACTCTCATAGTTGAAACCATTCAAGGGTAAAAACTGAAGTAATATAATATATATTTTATAGTATTAATTCTGTAAAATTGCATCACCAATTCCAATCATTTTTGGTACAGGACTTCATTGTAATGTCACTCAAGATTAAATATACTGTCTTCTGTTTGAAACCACACTAACAGTTTTTAAATCATTGCTCCCAATGAAAGGATAACTCACTAGTTGCATATTAAATACCCAAGTCTCTTCTGATGAATACTCTCATAAAAAAATGGTTAGACCAGGAGTTCATTTCTAATATTTTGGCCAATAGTCTGGGCAGCATTAACATAACATCATGTTTGTGTAGTATTTTCAGTGGTAGAAAATTGATTGGGTAAGGAACTGATTCCAAACCAACTGCAAATTGCTCATCTTTATTGATAACATAGACATAGAGTTAGTAATAGAAGCAGCAGAGCTGCAAAATAGTCTCAGAAGGATTTAAGCCTGTTCATTAATAGGCCAGATATATACCAAGTTAAATTTAAAGCTAAAAGAGGCAAAACTCCCTATTAAGTTACTTGCAGTGTGGAAACAGGCCCTTTGGCCCAACAAGCCCACACTACCCTTTGAAGCATCCCACCCACATCCATCCCCCTATAACCCACACATCCCTGAACACTACGGGCAATTTAGCATGGCCAATCCACCTAGCCTGCACATCGTTGGACTATGAGAGGAAACCCACACAGACATGGGGAGAATGTGCAAACTCCACACAGACAGTTGCCCGAGGCTGTGACTGAACCTGGGTCCCTGGCGCTGTGAGGCTGCAGTGCTAACCACTGAGCCACCGTGCCACCCAAATGTGCCATATACTTATGTACCATATATGTAAGAATGAAAGACTTACATTTATATAGCACCTTTCACAGCCTCATGACTTTTCAAAGCACCTTACAGCTGATGAAGAACTTTTGAAATGCTGTCATTATTATCATTTAGAAAGTACAGTAGCCATATTGTATTTTGCTAGATTGTGTAATCAAGTAATGATGACATTATTTTCTTTATGTGTTGACTGAACGAGGAGAGCTTTTCTGTGAAGTATTGCCATGAGATCTTTGGTTAAGTCGAAAGGTTACACATTCAAGTGTACTGCACTTCCCTCAGTACTGCACTAAAGTTTCAGCATTTTAACATCTCAAGCCTCTGTAGTAAAACTTAAACCCCTCTGAGTCAGAAGCAAGAACACTCTATTCATTCAAAGACTGATAATTTTGAACAATACATATAAACAATGGAATACCAGAACACTTAAAAAAGAATCAGAGTAATGTGGATATCTAATTTATAATTCAGAAAATGAAGCAAGTAAAATAAGGGAACAGAATTGATAATCAGACCGGCAGGGATTAAATCTATTTATGTTCAGGGCAGATGACACACTGGTCAGATTATATTTAGGAACTGATAATGTGAATATCCCATAATGCTATTGTCCGAAGACCTGATATTCATGATCATCCACTCTCTGGTTCTATAACACCATTAAGGCATCTGATAAATCTCAAAAATGAGTGGCAAGCACCAACAATATGCTAGAGACATTAAACTGTTCAATCGTCCTGAACTGTGGCTGAACGTTGAAGAGGAAATCTTTATTCTGTTCTTTCCAAAATGTTCAGCCATTCCTACTCCAGCAAACTGAAAAATTGGAAATTCCTAGACTGGCTGATTGTAGTAAGTGGTGATTATTCTGGAAGGGTTGATATTCATGTGGATTGGCTTCATGTATTCTACTGATGTCACACACAGCCTGTGGATGGAGACAAGATGGCCAGCTCTACCCTTTGAAAGAAGCAGATGTATCTGGACCAGTTCCAAAAGATCCCAGTTATTCTGCCTGACCAAATATTTATTGCTATCATACAATATACATTCTTATCTAAGAACAGAGCCTCTGCTGTAGATACACAGACATAGGGTTAGCAATAGAGGCAGAGAAGCTGCAAAACAATCTCATAAGGATTTGGACCATTTCATCAATAGGCCAGATACATGCCAAGGTAAATTTAAAGCTGATGAAAGCAAAACTCCCGATCGGCCAAACACTTATACACCATATATGTAAGAAAGAAAGACTTACATTTATACAGCATTTTTCACATTCTCATGCCTTTCCAAAACATCTTACTTTTGAGGTACGGTTATTGTTATAATGTAGAATTTACAGTAACCACGTTGTACTCAGCAAGATTGTACAATCAAGTAATGATGAGATTATCCAATTAATGATACTCTACAGAAGTGGTGTAACCTCATCACTACTTACCAAACAGGCCAAAAACAAAACAAAGAGAATGGAGGATTGATGGCAGCAAGCTATCTCTAACAATCCTTACTCAGCCCTAAATATTGATAGTGGCAATTAGTACGGATCCAGCCATTGATGATCACATACGATTATTATTATTATTATTTTTAAATGAACAGGTCAGGGTTTGGGAATGCTGCCTCAAACAAACCTACCCACACATTTACAGTGAGATGAAATAGTCTTCTCCTGACTGGAGATGTATAACTTCAACCACACTCCAGAATCTTGGTAACCTTCCAGGGCAAAGCAGCGCATTAGTCTATCTAACCTCCACCCCTACCTTATACTATTATCCTTATGCCAATCTAATAGCTGCTTAAATGCCCCTAATGAGGCCAACTCCACTACCCTCTCCAACAATGCATTCCACACCCCTACCACTCTCTGAGTAAAGGACCTACCTCTGATGTCTCCCCTATATCTACCTCCATTCACTTTAAAACTATGCCCCCTCATGATAGCTACCTCCACCCTAGGAAAAAGTCTCTGGCTATCCACTCTATCTATACCTCTGATCATTTTGTGCACCTCTATCAAGCTACCTGTCATTCTTCGTCATTTCAATGAGAAAAGCCCTAGTTCTCCCAACCTTTCCTCGCAACACCTTCCCTCCATTCTCCAGGAAACATCCTGGTAAATCTCCACTGCACCTTTTCCAATGCTTCCACATCTTTCCTGCAATGAGGTGACCAGAACTGGACACAATACTCCAAATGTGGCCGAACTAGGGTTTTGTTTTACTGGAGCATAACTTCACAGCTCTTGATCTCAATCCCTCTATTAATGAAAGCAAACACACCATACGCATTCTTAACAACTCTATTCACCTGGGTGACAGCTTTCAGGAAACTGCAGACATGAACCCCGAGATCCCTTTGCTCCTCCATTCTGCCAAGAATCTTTCCATTTACCCTGTATTCTGCATGCAAATTTGGCCTTCTAAAATGAATCACGTCACATTTTTCAGGGTTAAACTCCATCTGCCTCTTCTCAGCCCAGCTCTGCATCCTATCAATGTCCCTTTGTAACCTAGAACAGCCGGCCAAAAACAGGTACTATTTTAAAACTCTTAAATATGGGTTACAAAATATTAGGGGTTTAATAAATAATTTTCCAATTTTTAAGAAAATACTTAAGCTGAGAAATAACTACAAGATGCAGGATATTTGTTGCTGTACTATGTTCAGTTTTCGTCAAAATGTCACAAACATAGTACATTCGAAAAATCTCAACCTCAGAGCATAAAATGAAGGGAATCTCATTGTAGTTTACAAACTGTTATATAGCGAAGCCAGGATGGGTGAATAAAAATGTGCATTTACCTAAAGATTTAATGTAAGATAAACTGATAGCAGAATATTTCTATCATTCAGAGTCTCAAACATTGCAAATTGGATTTATTCAGATTATAATTAATACATCAATAGGAGAATGAACGCACTCAAGATTGAATTTTGTAAAGTTCAAGTTCGTCAAGCTATCTAAAATGCCTTTGGGAGGCTCATTTCAGAAACTTAAAATATTTGTTTCATGAGATGTAACTTATTAGGTAAAGATATATCAACCATTGGCTGTGAGCAGATGACTAGCTAACTCCAAAATTCTGTTTTCATTGGCAGATCAATTAATTAAGTTGGTTTAATATTGAATAGTGCTTTAAAGATGTATTAATTGTTACTGAGCTCTGTTTGTATATTTTGATGCATAAACCTATCTTTTCAAACAATATAACTTGGTGATCACTGAGAAGATACAAAAGAAGATGTGTTGGTCGTAAAAGTAATTCGGATACTGCTGTGTTTTAAGGCTGTCAAAGATTATAAAATGAACTATTCTATTAAAAGTTAGTGTCACGCATCCTTTTCTTTAAGTAAGCCCATCGTGCACTAATAACGACGCATCACTCCATGCCTGTATAGCTGAGAAGATGGAGAGGAATATGACTGAAAGTCCACCTTATGGATTTAGTTGCATGTCAACATATCAGAGCTTTTTAAGTGTTTAACATGAATTAAAAATGAATGGGAATTTTGCTCAGCACAATTTAGAATTTTACATATTTCTGGTGCAGGGATCCTTAATGCCCAGATCGGCAACTAATATCAAACAATTATTTGAGAGGCCGAGGCCGAACGCCAACTCTCCGACACTCCTCCTACCGCCCCCTTGATCATGACCCCACCCCCGAGCACCAAACCATCATCTCCAATACCATCCATGACCTCATCACCTCAGGGGACCTCCCACCCACAGCCTCCAACCTTATTGTTCCCCAACCCCACACTGCCCGTTCCTATCTCCTTCCCAAAATCCACAAACCAGCCTGCCCTGGTCGACCTATTGTCTCAGCCTGCTCCTGCCCCAACGAACTCATCTCCACCTATCTGGACTCCATTTTCTCCCCTTTGGTCCAGGAACTCCCCATCTACATCCGTGACACCACCCACGCCCTCCACCTCCTCCAGGACTTCCAATTCCCCGGCCCCCAACACCTAATTTTCACCATGGATGTCCAGTCCCCATACACTTGTATTCCTCATGCAGATGGCCTCAAGGCCCTCCGCTTCTTCCTGTCCCGCAGGCCTGACCAGTTCCCCTCCACCAACACCCTCATCCGCCTAGCCAAACTCGCCCTCACTCTCAACAACTTCTCTTTCAATTCCTCCCGCTTCCTACAGACAAAGGGGGTGGTCATGGGTATCCACATGGGCCCAAGCTATGCCTTCCTCTTTGTAGGTTACGTGGAACAGTCCCTCCTCCGCACCTACACAGGCCCCAAACCCCACCTCTTCCTCTGTTACGTTGATGACTGTAACGGCGCCACCTCTTGATCCCCAGAGGAGCTCGAACAGTTCATCCACTTCACCAACACCTTCCACCCCAACCTCAAGTTCACCTGGGCTATCTCCAACACATCCCTCACCTTCCTGGACCTCTCAGTCTCCATCTCAGGTAACCAGCTCGAAACTGATGTCCATTTCAAGCCCACCGACTCCCACAGCTACCTAGAATACACCTCCTCCCACCCAACCGCCTGCAAAAATTCCATCTCCTATTCCCAATTCCTCCGCCTCCACCCAGGATGAGGCATTCCACTCCCGCACATCCCAGATGTCCACATTCTTCAAGGACCGCAACTTTCCACGCGCAGTGGTCGAGAACACCCTTGACTGCATCTCCCGCATTTCCCGCAACACATCCCTCACACCCTGCCCCTGCCACAACCGCCCCCAGAGGATCCCCCTCGTTCTCACATACCACCCCACCAACCACCGGATACAACGCATCATCCTCCGACACTTCCAGCATCTACAATCCGACCCCACCACCCAAGACATTTTTCCATCCCCACCCTTGTCTGCCTTCCGGAGAGACAACTCTCTCCGTGACAACCTTGTCCGCTCCACGCTCCCCTCCAACCCCACCACACCCGGCACCTTCCCCTGCAACCGCAAGAAGTGCTACACTTGCCTCCACACCTCCTCCCTCACCCCCATACCAGGCCCCAAAATGACCTTCCATATCAAGCAGATGTTCACATGCACATCTGCCAATGTGGTTTGCTGTATCCACTGTACCCGGTGTGGCTTCATCTACATTTGGGAAACCAAGCGGAGGCTTGGGGATCGCTTTGCAGAACACCTCCGCTCGGTTTGCAATAAACAACTGTACCTCCCAGGCGCAAACCATTTTAACTCCCCCTCCCATTCCTCAGACGACATGTCCATCATGGGCCTCCTGCACTGCCACCATGATGCCATCCAAAGGTTGCAGGAACAGCAACTCATATTCCGCTTGGGAACCCTGCAGCCCAATGGTATCAATGTGGACTTCCCAAGCTTCAGAATCTCCCATTCCCCCACTGCATCCCAAAACCAGCCGAGTTCTTCCCCTCCCCCCACTGCATCACAAAACCAGCCCAGCTCGTTCCCTCCCCCCACTGCATCCCAAAACCAACCCAGCTTGTACCCGTCTCCCTAACCTGTTCTTCCTCTCACCCATCCCTTCCTCCCACCTCAAGCCGCACCTCCATTTCCTGTCTACTAACCTCATCCCGCCTCCTTGACCTGTCCCTCTTCCCTGGACAGACCTATCTCCTCCCTACCTCCCCACCTATACTCTCCTCTCCACCTATCTTCTTTTCTCTCCATCTCTCTCCCTATTTATTTCAGAACCCTCTCCCTATCCTCTCTGATGAAGGGTCTAGCCCAGAAACATCAGCTTTTGTGCTCCTGAGATGCTGCTTAGCCTGCTGTGTTCATCCAGCTCCACACTTTGTTATCACCAATTATTTGTCAAGATCAGAGAGAGGGAGTGTAAAGAAAATCTGTCTCATTACTTCTGTTTGAAATGCCTTTTATCCTCAATTCAAATTCAAATGAACAAAGTTCAGCCCTTTATCTCACATCTTATCTGAACAACAGCATCTCTGAGAAACATAATCCAATATGATACAGGAGCTGAATTAGGTCATTTCGCCAAATGAATCTTGCTCCATCATTCGATCATGGCTGATATGTTTCTCTACCCCATTCCCCTGCCTTCTACCCAAAACGCTTGATCCCGTTACAAATCCAGAACCTATTTCCCTCTCTCCCTGTCTTAAATTCACTCAGTGACGTGGCATTCAAAGTCTTCTGTACCAATGAGTTCGACAGATTCACCACCCTCCTCCTCATCTCAGTTCTAAAATCAGTTCTGAACAAAATATTCCCTCCGTAGATTTTTTTTCCCAATTCTTTGAAGAATTGCTTGAACCCATAACCCTTTAACTCAGCAAAAGTGCTATCATTGAGCTATACCTGAGATTTTAGTCCCAAGGCACTGAGGTCCAATTTACCACATCCACATGGTGAGATGGATGTGGTGGGAGGGTAGGGGAGTGTCAGTTACTCTTTTGAAAGGCCTGCCAATGAAACTCGTAAACAATTTATTCACTTGTATGGGAGGCAAAATATGAATTGGCTTGAAGCTTGAAACATACCTGTTGCATCAGTTAAACTGAAGTGATTTGCCTGCTAAATTAAGGATGCTGCTATAATCTCCACAAGAGGCATTCTCTAAAAAAAAAGCCTTGCACATTTGTCAACCTTCATCCTTCATTAAAAGTATTTGCTGAGCTCAAACTACTTCATCACCAGTTATCTTATTACACATCAGCATGAAGAAAGGATGTTGAAGTCCTGAAAGCACACCAAGTAGATCTGGCAAATGTATTTTGTGGAACACCGAATGACTTCATAGATTTTCATCTGCAATGTGAATAACTGGTAGCTTTTCATAATCTCAAGGCAATCCCTGATGTTCAAAAAGACATACTCAATAACATGCCACCATGATCAAAATGCTTGCTGTGCTCAATGATGATACGAAGTTTATAATTTGATAAGAAGACTGCGCCACCACACTCAAAGGTAAGTTGAGAGGCGTTTGTTGCATTTGCATGTGGATCGTGAGATATACGATAGGCTTTCCCTCACTTTGTCCACGTATGCATAGTCCTTGCAGGGCACACAGAAATGATGTTCCTTTAAGCCATTATTTTTGCTGTGGCAGGCTGACTGTGGGTAGTGACTTGTGTGGTTTGGGGTTGCTCTGATTCAAATTGTTTTACATCTTAACAGGGCAGAGAAAGCCATTTAATCCATTATGTTCATGCAGGCCTTTCAAAATGATGCCATGCTGAACAATATTATATATCACTGTGTCAAATAACACGTGGCATTGACCATTCACAGTGCGCGGAATGCCAATTGCAATGTTAATGTTCTTTGGAGCCCAGGAAAATGTTTTGTGTAGCCGAAAAGGAATTTCTAGATATATTGCACCTTTTTTTGTGGAAGAAGATAGTTTATGGAGAATGCCAATCTCTGCCGCATTGCATGTCAGCATCCTAACCAATTTGAGTCGATGTGCCTGGTTTGAAAACTAAGTTTGACAGTTAATTATTCTTCCTACATCCCCATAACAAAGATGTCTCTAGTTTGCAGATGAACTTGAGCCAAGGGGTGAAAATGAAAGAAGCTCTAGTTGGCAACAAATAGTGATTGGTCTGTGGACTCATGACCAGCTATCAATTACAATGACATTGTCTCAGCTAACAACAATGTGACTGACTCCCAGGTAGCTGAACCATATAGGGGCATGACGTTTTCAGCAAAAACAATTAGAAATCGGAAGAAGATGGAACTGTTCGCATTGTACAGTTTAAAAAAAGCAACTCAGTTCTGAAGTTAAACAATTTATTTTCCTTTCCCAGTTGCTGTAAGCTGCGACTTTTAAATTGGTATATCAAAGTCCATTTATAAATGCAAACCAGTCTCCCTGCACCACTTGCAAAAAAAAGAAGCATCTGAAAAAGGGAGAGTTAAAATCAGCATTCTGATCAGATAAAGGATAATTTCAGTGATTTTTGTGAACAGGAACCATCAAATTGCCTTCCTAGTCTTTCCCTCCACCCACAACACCGATTTATTTTTTGTGTCTGTCTGTATGCGTGTACATATGGAGGAAGCATTCGTACAGGGGATAGAATTTTGACTGATCGAATTTTATGCTGGTACTTCATTGTCATTTACCAACAGTCATAGAGTCATAGACCCAACAGTTCATGATAACCATAATACCAAACTTAACTGGTCCCACCTGCCTGTGCTTGGCCCATGTCCATCCAAACATTTCTTATTCATGTGCTTATCTAAATGTCTTTAAAACATTGTAACTGTACCCATACCCACCACTTCCTCTGGAAATTCATTCCATATATGAACAACTCTCTAAGTAAAACAAATCTCCACTCATATCTCTTCTGAACCCACTCCAGCTTAATAATATCCTTCCTATAACAGGGAGACCCAAACTCAACACAACACTCTAGAAGAGGCCTCACCAATGTCCTGTACAACCTCAATGTAACTCCTGGCTTTAAAATAAGAAAAAAGTTAGGGTCTTGACTACCTTCTTGATATTTTGAGAGAGTTTGGTCTGGTCCACAACACTGGTCAGATGGAGCTTGAACACCACCTGGTAAAGGATTACTTTAATGAAACTGCCCTAACGTTAAATTCAGTTTATTGGCTGGTTAAATACTTGTGTGTGACTCTTTACATCCAATGTTGCAAATCCCAAGTAATGTTGTATCTATGTCATATGTATTAATCCCTTAGATTCACCAAGGAAGTAAGTTAAACCTTAACTATTAAAGTGTTGAAATTTAAATAAATGTTTATTCCCAATATCACAGTAGTGTAACTAGAAAAGAGCTATACACATATAAAACGGTCACATCCTGGTTGGCCACATGAGGGCAGCTGGAACCAGAGTAGCTGTTGGTAATATACTGAAGAATTAGGAGACCCGCATTAATAATTCAGAGTTTTGTTTAATCAACCTGTTGTGACACATCTCCTTGACAGTTGGAACTTGAACTAGTTAGGAATCTTGTTTAGAATTTATACTAAATTGGATTAATTGGAGGAAGTATTCAGAAAATTAAGTCCAGTGAAGAACGCAAATGGTAACTTTTCCTTTCAACTTGTCCAACACCACACTCTAAATATTTTCCTTCCCAATACAATGCAGAGAAGGCTTAGCACACTGCCTCCAACCACCCCACACCCAACTCAAACAATACTGGAAGGATATTGAAATTCCAATTTCGAAATAGGTGAACAAAATTGACCGGGTATTACAGATTACAATGAACATGTTTAGTTAAAATTGGCCAACATTAGTCACACAAAATAGTTACATGGCAAATCAATGATCTCAAATAAAAAAACATTGGACCTGGTATAAACTAACTGAGAATGATTTCAACCCATTGATTCCAAACAACAAGAGAAAGAAAGCTGAAATTTGGGGGAACTGATGCAACAGAGGTAATAAAATGTGAGGCTGGATGAACACAGCAGGCCAAGCAGCATCTCAGGAGCACAAAAGCTGACGTTTCGGGCCTAGACCCTTCATCTGAGATGCTGCTTGGCCTGCTGTGTTCATCCAGCCTCACATTTTATTATCTTGGATTCTCCAGCATCTGCAGTTCCTATTATCTCTGATGCAACAGAGGTATGGTTTTGTTCACTGTTTTGAAAGGGCTGAACTTCCATGTTCAAATTGAAACTGCAGTGTTTGGATGAAGTACGATTATGGTAATTGATCGATTGGATATGCACTACATAAGGTGTGAATTTATTCTTCGACTGAAGTGCAGGACAGGTAACCATGGGTTGGCAATGTATTTAACAATTTCCATCAAATTTGTTCTTTTTTTATTTTTCATGACTGCTAATCCCTCGCTTCCAACAGCACCCTACCCTGCAAAACCTGGAATATCCTTGAAAATTTAATCATAACCATACAGTAATAGTGATGTTATGCTGTTAATTTTTCCAAGGAACTGTCTACATTCTAGTTCTGAAACACTGTGACTGCAAATTTCCTTTTTTTTTATTTGCTTTACTTCCATATGTTCAATGAAAGCCCACTTTTCACAGCACACCATCCCCATGAGAAAAACAAGCCGCTTTTATTTGCATTTGTAATACTCCACTGAGGCTCTATGGTATTATATTTTGGTAAGACAAACCAGGGCAGGACTTATACAATTAATGGCAGAGCCCTGGGAAATGTTGTCAAACAGAGAGACAAAGTGACTGGAGTTTGGCGTCAAAGGTAAACAGAGTGGTGCAGGAGGTGCTTGGTACATTTGCCTTCATTGGTCAGTGCATTGAGTATAGGAGTTGGGACATCATGTTGCAGCTGTATATGACATTGATGAAGACACTTTTGGAAATACTGTATACTGTTCTGATTGTGCTGCTCTCGGAAGGATGGCATTCAACTGGAAAGGGCGCAGAGAAGATGTGCAATGAAATTGCCACAACTTGAGGGGTGCAGTTATGAGGCTGGATAGGCTGGGACTTCTTTCCTGAGAATATGGGGGGCTCAGGGGGTGACTTTATGGAGGTTTTTAAAATCTTGAGAGGCTTGGGTAAGTTGAATAACCAAGGTGTTTTCCCCAGGGTATGGGAATCTAAAACTCAAGAGCAAAGTTTTAAGGGGGGAAAATATTTAAAAGGAACCTGAGTTGCAACTACATCAACTAATTCTTCTGCTTTTTATCTCAGGATGCAGTTTAGTCATCATAATCCTTCCACTACAGCTCCAGACCAATCAGAAAATTATTGTAGGGCAAGGCACCACCGTGGACACTTTCGGTAACATGCTCTATCCTAAATCCTGCCGTGTCTATTGAATTGAATTATCAACAACCCAGGCTTTGGTTTTGCCTTACCTCTGCATTAGTAGCAGGGATCTTCAAAGGAGCCAACGAAAGTAGTCAATCTCCAAAGATGAGCCTAATACAACTTGTTGGAGGGTGCACTGACCTGGAGGAGATGTCACTGGCACGTTATAAGGGCATTATGATCGCTTCCCAGATATCCTGCACAAATATGCAAATAAACCTGCCAATGGTCCAATTACAGCTGAACATTGGTGGAGTGGAATCCTCTTGACTGATAGAGAATGCTGCTTGATCTGACCTTAATTGTCATATGTACCGACAATTACCGTCTTTACCTATGGGAAATATAAGCCCCTGTGATTGACTGACCTTATCAGCAGCAAGGTTGATCTAGCTGGCAACCAAAACAAGCATGGCATTGGTCCCCTAAGAAGTACACTTGCATGCTGAAGTTAAGAAATTAAGGACTAGGGTGAAATTGATGGCCATCCTTGAGGGAGGTGATGGCCTGGTGGTATTATCACTGGACTGTTAATCCAGGGACCCAGGTAACATTCTTGTTACCTTGGTTCAAATTCCGCTATAGTAGATGGTGGAATTTGAATTTTTTAAAAAACTGGAATTAAGAATCTACCGATGACCATGAATCCATTGCTGATTGTCAGAAAAATCCATCTGGTTCACAAATGTCCTTTAGGGAAGGAAACTGCCATCCTTATCTGGTCTGACCTACATGTGACTCCAGATCAAGAGCAATGTAGTTGACTCTAAATTCCCACTGGGCACTTAGGGATGGACAATAAATGCTGCCTGACCAGTGACACCCTCATCCCATTGATGAATAAAATAAAAACCTGGCCCTTTGCGGAGGAGGGCTTGTACTAGGAAGCTGCGGGTCTTACCAACAGCCAATGGAAGTTTCAGCCTCCTGAGATACTGTTGCTCAGTTATGTTAAGGCAGGAATCAGCCTTCTGTCCCATGAGCTGGGACTCTACACCAATCCCTTCAACTCTGTGAGTGGCATGTGATGAAGAACAGGCAGATCTATTGCAGTTACACCTGTTCATCAGAAGTATATATACTGCTTCCCTACTGCAGTGGAAACTTGTGAAAGTGCAGTTCCACACAAGTAAGGTTTAAGGTCGTAAACGTCACTGATGAAGTAGTAAAACCATATTATCACAAAAAAAAGTCCTTTGTACACATTCCTTTCACTTAGGCAAGAAATCATTTGTAGTGTTTCAGTATTTGAAGGTTTTCCAGCCTGTCAGAGCCATCACTACCTTCTCTGTTCTTGCTTAGTTAAAGCCTCTAAGACTCATACAGCTCGGGAATACTATTCATCAGCAGTTAAACTCTGACTGCTGAGTTGATGCAATTAACTTCCTCTTAACATAAGCAAATGAAAGATCCACCATCCCCGGGTAAAGGCAGATGTTAGTAGATCATGATGGATTTTCACACACTGGGATTTGTTGCATGAATTAGCCACTCCTTTTACACTCTCCCTTTACAGGTTAAAACTCTGCCCAATATTGACAAATCTAACCCTGTAAGTAATACGGAAGATTGGTGCACAGTAGAATGATGCTTTATTTCCTTTCACTTCATTCCTTTAGAAAAAATGTATGGGCTGATTTTACTCTTTGACATATTACTACAGACTACTTTCTCCTTTGAATTTGGAAGTTTGCATTTGATTTAATAGTCAAACCTTACAGATTATCAATAATAAATGGCAGCAAACACACATCCTTTGTATTACTGAACAGTAATACTAATTAATACACATAATTTAGAATAACTGAACTGTAAGTAAATTTACGATAGTCAATCATATACAAATTTACTTTCATGAGTTCTTTGCAAATAAACAAGAACTAACTGAAGTATATTTATAAACAGCATTTTTGGCAACAAGTGGAATTTCCTCTCCATAACTACAACTTATTTTAAAGCATTCTGTGTTCATATCAGCATCAAATCATTTGATTTGTGTTTCTTAGCATCCACCCGATCATCACTTTCCAATACCAGGACATTGATTTGAGGGTAACAAATTGTACTGTCTCTTGTTCTCTTCCACTTGATCCTTTCATCTGCACTGTTAACAGGAAAAACTTGATCCTTGGCAAAGGACCCTTTTCTATCTCTTTTATCTTTCAGCATTTCATCTATATCTCCACTGAGGTTCGGGTTATCTGCTCTGAATTTCTGAGCCGCCACCATCATGTCCTCTGCTTTTACTCTGGGTACAGGGACAGTGGGAATGCCAGCTATCATCATGGCTAGAGCAAGAATGCACATTTTAGGTTTTTCATTTTGCTTTACTGCTTCTGCCATTGCTCCACAAGCAGGCAGACCAGACCGAGATGTGACAATCACCCGAGTGCCAGATGGGAAATTAGCATCCGGAAATCCTGATGTTTGCAATTGGCTGGTTTGTGGATAATTTTCAAGCTGCTGGTGTTGAACCATGTGAGATGAAGATCCTTCATGGTTTAGGATAACATTCTGTGATCTCCTGTTAAATGACATAGCTGGATGGTTGAAATAATTCTGATGGTGGAAATAATCCGCATGACTCCCGAGAACCGTATTTATTGAATACCCTTCATAAAAGCCTTGGGGATAAATCTCTGGATAATAATCACTCCACTGCTTCCACTGTTGCCCTGGATATTCCATACTGTCTTGCAGAGGAAAGTGATTCATCAGATAATAAGAGTGTCAGTGCAAATGTATGAATGATGCATAGAGAGATGAAATGCTACACTTTTCTATCTCCACAGATTGTGCAGTTAATTTTTCTGGTTGTCTCCTGCAGACGAGTGCATTTAGACAGTAAAAATATGACTTGGGATTTTAATAAGAGCTTGTGCTAGATGAATTTTAACTTCAATGATCACCTGTAAGAAAATACAATTTTACAAATAAAAAAGAATGCATTTCAAAATTATTTTAATTAATATAAAATAATTAATTACACTTGATTACAAACATTGCAATTAATATTTTTGCATATTTCAGTTTCAATAACTTTTCATCATTCCATTAATGTGTAAAGAGGACATGCATATTCTTTGTCACACATGAATTTGAACTTTACAACATATTTAAGCCCATCTGAACAATAAGATAAGACCAAAACTTTAAATGTCTCAATGATATCAGCTGCAAAACTACTGAACTTGGCTGCTACCTTTACCTTCCCTTCAAGAAGGTAAGACTGCATATCATTACTTTAATTTGTCTAGAGGTTTGAAAGCCATTTTAATGCTATTTAATAAATAAGCTTTTGTGAACAAAATTAAGCAATTATTGCCAGCCTTAAAGTTTTTTTTACTTTGAACTTTAAAAATTAAGAAAGCAACAAAGAAATCTGAATTTGCGCAGTTTGTGGCAATTCAGGTTTTCACTCCAATTTCTAAATGCATATGTTTGGAATTATTTCAAATGATTACAAACTTTTGAAAATTTCAAGATGTTATTCTGTTGTATTATTAGAGTTCTTCCACCACAAATGTTCGTGTACAGGTCTTGTTTAATGGTGCATGTCCATGATCTAGCTGTAATCATTGGGTGAACTGGATGCAAATTGATGGATGATGAAACGGTTTATGTGAATGTTGAATGAAGAGAAATTACTACAAGCAGATTTAGGTGCAGTGGAGGAATGAGCACACATGAGGCAGATATTTAATGTAGATAAATGTACTGTAATGCCCACAAGTACATCTAATACCATGCTATTTGTACCATATAATACACTGAATTGATGCACGATTAGTGGAAAAGAGACATAACTGCTTTAGTATAAGTCTGGATGAACACAGCAGGCCAAGCAGCATCTCAGGAGCACAAAAACTGACGTTTCGGGCCTAGACCCTTCATCAGAGAGGGGGATGTGGGGAGGGAACTGGAATAAATAGGGAGAGAGGGGGAGGCGGACCGAAGATGGAGAGTAAAGAAGATAGGTGGAGAGGGTGTAGGTGGGGAGGTAGGGAGGGGATAGGTCAGTCCAGGGAAGACGGACAGGTCAAGGAGGTGGGATGAGGTTAGTAGGTAGCTGGGGGTGCGGCTTGGGGTGGGAGGAAGGGATGGGTGAGAGGAAGAACCGGTTAGGGAGGCAGAGACAGGTTGGACTGGTTTGGGATGCAGTGGGTGGGGGGGAAGAGCTGGGCTGGTTGTGTGGTGCAGTGGGGGGAGGGGATGTTTAATCCCCTCCCCCCACTGCACCACACAACCAGCCCAGCTCTTCCCCCCCACCCACTGCATCCCAAAACCAGTCCAACCTGTCTCTGCCTCCCTAACCGGTTCTTCCTCTCACCCATCCCTTCCTCCCACCCCAAGCCGCACCCCCAGCTACCTACTAACCTCATCCCACCTCCTTGACCTGTCCGTCTTCCCTGGACTGACCTATCCCCTCCCTACCTCCCCACCTACACCCTCTCCACCTATCTTCTTTACTCTCCATCTTCGGTCCGCCTCCCCCTCTCTCCCTATTTATTCCAGTTCCCTCCCCACATCCCCCTCTCTGATGAAGGGTCTAGGCCCGAAACGTCAGCTTTTGTGCTCCTGAGATGCTGCTTGGCCTGCTGTGTTCATCCAGCCTCACATTTTATTATCTTGGAATCTCCAGCATCTGCAGTTCCCATTATCTCTGATACTAGTTTAGTATAAGTCTTCCTGGATCCAAACTAGTGATAGGAAACTTTGATAAAAACAGTTAAGAATACTGGGTGCAAAAACAAAACAACCAGGTTACAAAAATCTAACAACACCTCTGACAGCATGTGTGGAAAGAGAATCAGTGTTAATGTGGTAATGGGAACTGCAGACGCTGGAGAATCCAAGATAACGAAGTGTGGAGCTGAATGAACACAGCAGGCCAAGCAGCATCTCAGGAGCACAAAAGCTGACGTTTCGGGCCTAGACCCTTCATCAGAGAGGGGGATGGGGAGAGGGTTCTGGAATAAATAGGGAGAGAAGGGGAGGCGGACCGAAGATGGAGAGAAAACAAGATAGGTAGAGAGGAGAGTATAGGTGGGGAGGTAAGGAGGGGATAGGTCAGTCCAGGGAAGATGGATAGGTCAAGGAGGCGGGATGAGGTGGTAGGTAGGAAATGGAGGTGAGGCTTGAGTTGGGAGGAAGGGATGGGTGAGAGGAAGAACAGGTTAGGGAAGCGGAGACAGGCTGGGCTGGTTTTGGGATGCAGTGGGGGGAGGGAAAGAACTGGGCTGGTTTTGGGATACAGTGGGGGAGGGGGAGATTTTGAAGCTTGTGAAGTCCACATTGATACCATTGGGCTGCAGGGTTCTCAAGCGGAATATGAGCTGCTGTTCCTGCAACCTTCGGGTGGCGTCATTGTGGCACTGCAGGAGGACCATGATGGACATGTCATCTAAAGAATGGGAGGGGGAGTGGAAATGGTTCGCGGCTCGGAGGTGCAGTTGTTTGTTGCGAACTGAGCGGAGGTGTTCTGCAGAGCGGTCCCCAAGCCTCCGCTTGGTTTCCCCAATGTAGAGGAAGCCACACCGGGTGCAATGGATACAATATACCACATTGGCAGATGTGCAGGTGAACATCTGCTTGATATGGAATGTCATCTTGGGGCCTGGGATGGGGGTGAGGGAGGAGGTGTGGGGGCAGGTGTAGCACTTCTTGCGGTTCAGGGGAAGGTGCCAGGTGTGGTGGGGTTGCAGGGGAGTGTGGAGCGCACAAGGGAGTCACGGAGAGAGTGGTCTCTCCGGAAGGCAGACAAGGGTGAGGATGGAAAAATAGCTTGGGTGGTAGGGTCGGATTGTAGATGGCGGAAGTGTCGGAGGATGATTCGTTGTATCCGGAGGTTGGTGGGGTGGTGCGTGAGAACGAGGGGGATCCTCTTTGGGCGGTTGTGGCAGGGACGGGGTGTGAGGGATGTGTTGCGGGAAATGTGGGAGACGCGGTCAAGGGCGTTCTCGACCACTGCGGGGGAAAGTTGCGGTCCTTGAAGAACGTGGACATCCGGGATGTGCGGGAGTGGAATGCCTCATCCTGGGAGCAGATGCGGCAGAGGCGGAGGAATTGGGAATAGGGGATGGAATTTTTGCAGGAGGGTGGGTGGGAAGAGTTGTATTCTAGGGAGCCGTGGGAGAGAGTGGGCTTGAAATGGACATCAGTTTCCAGCTGGTTACCTGAGATGGAGACTGAGAGGTCCAGGAAGGTCAGGGATGTGTTGGAGATAGCCCAGGTGAACTTGAGGTTGGGGTGGAAGGTGTTGGTGAAGTGGATGAACTGTTCAAGCTCCTTTGGGGAGCAACAGGTGGCTCCGATACAGTCATCAATGTAACGGAGGAAGAGGTGGGGTTTGGGGCCTGTGTAGGTGCGGAAGAGGGACTGTTCCCTCTTCTGCACCTACACAGGCCCCAAGCCCCACCTCTTCCTCCGTTACATTGATGACTGTATCGGCACCACCTCTTGCTCCCCAGAGGAGGTCGAACAGTTCATCCACTTCACCAACACCTTCCACCCCAACCTCAAGTCCACCTGGGCCATCTCCAACACATCCCTGACCTTCCTGGACCTCTCAGTCTCCATCTCAGGTAACCAGCTCGAAACTGTTGTCCATTTCAAGCCCACTGACTCCCACAGCTACCTAGAATACACCTCCTCCCACCCACCCTCCTGCAAAAATTCCATCCCCTATTCCCAATTCCTCCGCCTCCGCCGCATCTGCTCCCAGGATGAAGCATTCCACTCCCGCACATCCCAGATGTCCACGTTCTTCAAGGACTGCAACTTTCCCCCCGCAGTGGTCGAGAACGCCCTTGACTGCGTCTCCCGCATTTCCCGCAACACATCCCTCACACCCCGTCCCCGCCACAACCGCCCCCAGAGGATCCCCGTCGTACTCACATACCACCCCACCAACCTCCGGATACAATGCATCATCCTCGAACACTTCCGCCATCTACAATCCGACCCCACCACCCAAGACATTTTTCCATCCCCACCCTTGTCTGCCTTCCGGAGAGACCACTCTTTCCGCAACTCCCTTGTGCGCTCCAGACTCCCCTGCAACCCCACCACACCCAGCACCTTCCCCTGCAACAGCAGGAAGTGCTACACTTGCCCCCACACCTCCTCCCTCACCCCCATCCCAGGCCCCAAGATGAACTTCCATATCAAGCAGATGTTCACCTGCACCCGATTGCATTGCACCATTGCACCCGATGTGGCTTCCGCTACATTGGGGAAACCAAGCGGAGGCTTGGGGACCACTTTGCAGAACACCTCCGCTCAGTTCGCAACAAACAACTGCACCTCCCAGTCGCGAACCATTTCAACGCCCCCTCCCATTCCTCAGACGACATGTCCATCATGGGCCTCCTGCAGTGCCACAATGATGCCACCCGAAGGTTGCAGGAACAGCAACTCATATTCCGCCTGGGAAGCCTGCAGCCCAATGGTATCAATGTGGACTTCACCAGTTTCAAAATCTCCCCTTCCCCCACCGCAACCCAAAACCAGTATTTGAAGCCTGTCTCCGCTTCCCTAACCTGTTCTTCCTCTCACCCATCCCTTCCTCCCACCACAAGCCGCACCTCCATTTCCTACCTACCACCTCATCCCGCCTCCTTGACCTGTCCGTCTTCCCTGGACTGACCTATCCCCTCCCTACCTCCTCACCTATACTCTCTCCACCTATCTTCTTTTCTCTCCATCTTCGGTCCGCCTCCCCCTCTCTCCCTATTTATTCCAGTTCCCTCTCCCCATCCCCCTCTCTGATGAAGGGTCTAGGCCCGAAACGTCAGCTTTTGTGCTCCTAAGATGCTGCTTGGCCTGCTGTGTTCATCCAGCTCCACACTTTGTTATCTACAGTGTTAATGTTCCAGGTTGAGACCTTTCAGCAGAACAATTAGACTGCAATATGATCAGATTGTTAGGCGTTTTAATTTAGATCAAGCCAGTGGACATCCATACAACTTATGTCAATATGAAAAAGTCTATTTAATGTTTCATCAAAGTTTCTGGGTTTGTTGCTTGGTGAGTCTGGATTTGTTGCAACTTTTCAGAAGGGATCAGGATAGCTTTCGTGCTGTGACCCGTATCACAGTGTACAAAAGATCGATAGAATGTTGATTAATCCCAACATGATCCCACAGATCATGATCTGTGCCAATCCGAATCTCCATTGCTTATTGTTGTTTGATCTACTATTCTTAATTTTCTTTAGAATGGATAGGGTGTTTACACTTTCTTGTTTTGCATTCATGTGGAATGAAAATTGGAGGTGTAGTTTTATTTCCTTTCATCTTGAAATAAGCATCACAAGCTTTATTTTGCTGTTGAGTAGATAAATTAAACAAAAACAGAAAACTTGTGACCCTAAGTTTGCTGTTTTGTGGGTTTCTGCTGTTGATCAATTGCAATGTATAAATAAGTAAAATCGCTGATATTACAAATTAGACAAGTTAAGCCAACCAGAGTCTCTGACTGTCTCCAAAATGTACAGTTGATTCTGGTTAAGAAATAAAATGGCAAATGTTGTAATTCTGAAAGAATTCCTATCTTGACTTCCTGTGCATAGAAGATGGAACTGTGCATTCCCTATACTACAATACCAAACATTTCTTCCAAATGGCACGGCCATTTGTGCATGCTTCCTCCAATCTGCTAAAACTATGTTCAGCATTCTTGGTTTGAACTCTGAAGTATATGTTGGATGACGAGGTCTCTGATCACCTCTGTTCTGACAACAAATATTCTCCTGACCACCCTCTGTCAGGCTACTATAATACCACCATCCACCAACCCATGCCTCCTTTGATTTATCCACATTTAATATCCTTCTAACCAGGGTCAGTGTAAACACTAGAAATAGTATCTCATCATTATTCAGACATTAGATATATCTTGGATACTTATCTATAGAAGAGGTTATTGGTGAATATGTGAGTAAGCCAGCACCGAGAATGTGGAATAAGTTGGCATTTAGAATATAGACTTCACACTAAGGTATACATTTAAAGAAATGACCATCTTTGCACATGCAGATGGAAATGCATTGTTCAACTTGGATTTATCTAATAACAACTACACGGTCAATAAAGGTCCCTGACATTGGCCACATGTAGTCAATGGTGAGTTCGAACCCTAACCATTTACTATTCACCATAAATCTCACAACTGTGCAGTAAAGGGATGGCAGCATTGCCACTGGTCTTTCATAAAGGTTTCAAATACAATGCTTACCTTGATATAGTCACAGGGATAACATTCTACCAAAGGAGAATGCTGAGGGTGGGTATGGGTGACAGCACAATCTAAAAGGTGAAATAATTATCCTCACTAAATGTCATATACCTTGATCTCATTGGGTCTCCAGGTTTATTTTTGTGCGGCAAATTAATTCCCTTTGTTATAATTTTGTTAATCAATAGCAGTTAGTACTGATAGCGTCATAATAATCTGGCAAGCCTTCAGTACAATTTTGGTACATTATGTTTACTCCATCCATAACTGTTAGAAATGTCTTATGTTATTTATTAAAATTAATTATTTGACATCAATAAACTCATTACGAGTGTTACTCACCACCAATTATCCATTGTGCACTATCCTATGATTGGCAGAAACACAGTGCGAGCAAGGTTTATAATGGACTTGAAAACATTATGCACTGTGCTCTAACTCCACATTCAATATGGAAAGAGCAGTGGAAATTTAAATTGCTGTTTCCTCTGGTGTGACATCACAGTGCAAAGTGACATCACCAGGTTGTTTCCTGTCACTTTTGGCTGATAACATAAAAAGGCTCAGTAGACAAACAATATCATCATGAGCAGTAAAAATGGCAAATGCCATTTCCTTGCAAGGAACTCCTTAAATTATCATTTGCTTGCTTAGGTTGTAAGGTTAGATACTTACATTTTCTTTGCGACTAATTAACTACAGGACATGTATCAGGAAAACAATTCTGCCTCTAATATCATGCAGTGTTCCCCAAACTATTTTCCTGGCTCAGCTTCAATTTAATTGCATGGCTCAGCTTCCAGAGCTACTTAAAGCTCAATTGGTTGCCAATTTCTTGGCAGAAAGGAGTGGTGTGAAGCATTAGGTTGGCTGCAGCACCTGAGAGGGCCACAGAACCATTTTGCGAGCGAACTCAATCTTAGATCAAATAAAACATGTATCAGCAGGTTGTTGAAGTTCCAGGTTTACATTGCCCACATTTGAGAGAAAAGGGAGCATTTACTTCACAATGAAGCAAGGTAACCAGTTGAAACAATGACTCAACAAAGGTTGAGATAACGAATCATTGTCTATTTTCCAAACATGTGGATGACACTTTAGTGCTAAAGGAGTTCAGTAATCCAAGCAGAATAGTCAAAATAAGATAAGATAGTGTGATCGATTTGACTTGGATTAGTGCAATGTCAGAAGCTTTTGTTTCTAGGATAATAAGGGTCGAGACCCTTCTTCAGAAATGCTCCTGCTCCCCTGATGGTGCTTGGTCTGCTGTGTTCATCCAGCTCAATACCTTGTTATCTCAGATTCTCCAGATTGGCAGTTCCTACTATTTCTGTAACAGCTTTTGTTTCTACCCCTTTTGTCTTTATAAGGGACATGCCAACTACAATTGACCAGAAAGATGTATGAATTTGCATGCTTCTAAGACAAATTTCATTTACTCACATCCCAAAATGGCATCTTGTGTGAAATATCCAGGTGGAGCATATTTCCTACACTTGTTATTGCCTCATTAAGCAGCACTTAGCCACATAGTACTGCCATTCCTCATTATGCCAAATATGACATCTACAGGCTTTGTGCCTTATTCGTAAAAGAAAAAGTATCAACACCAGGCACAGTCACAATGATCTTAAGATGATCCATTTGCTGGAAACACAAAAGTCTTTGAGCTGCTTCCATCTACTTTCACATTACTTTCTTTGCCTGTGCAGTTTACTGCTAACTTCTCTAACTCTGTGCACAATGATCTGTTCCCCAGGATGCACACTGAGACAAACATCAGCTGTGCCTGGAGGACCATCATCTCAATGAAGGATGCTCTTTGGTCTGCCTGAAACCTGTTGGTCTTCCAGAACAAGGAGGTGAACCTGATTGAATGTTGCAGACTGGCTCATTCCCTAGTCTAGGACTACATGCTGAGGGATGCATTAAAGCTTGGAGTAGCTGCTGCCAAGATGAATTGGGGAAGATCACCATCTGAGGTCCTTCTGCCAAGGGTAAATTGGGGTCCCTCGGGTTATCAGGCACACCGGTACCTCAAATATATGTAAATGTAGGTTTGTTCAAGTAAGAGGTGTCTTTCGTTTGTTTGGACAGAGTCAAACTCCAATGTTTGTTTGATTCCTCGATATGCTACTATACAGAACCGAGCTGCATTTGTGACTATGTGTGTGTATAAGCATAAAGACAGAAATTGCTGAAAAAGCCCCGCAGGTATGGCAGCATTCGCGAAGAGAAATCAGAGTTAACATTTTGGGTCAAGAGACAGGTCGAGTGAAGGGTCAATCAAGATGAAAGATTAACCTTGATTATGCTCCACAGACACTGCCAGACCTGCTGAGCTTTTCCAGCAATTTCTGTTTCGGCTACTGATTTGCAGCATCCACAGGACTTATGGTTTATATTTTTATGAATAAAATATATTTTTAAAATTTAAAAAGCTAGCTTCTCTCATTCAGGAAAGAATGGCTTCTCTTCTGCAATGAGGCCATTACACCATTCCCATGAGGCAGCCTGAGATTTTTTGGTGATACTGGCAGGAGTGAGGAGATGCACATCATGTAACACACCAGGTGGACACAGAAGTGTAAAGTCAAAAGGCAGTCATAGTCATGCGATAGGTCAAGAGATGGTTGCTTTCAGGTGAAGAGCTTCAATATCCAGATATCTGGACAAAAACGCCAAAAGAACTGTGGATGCTGGAAATCTAAAACAAAAAACAGATTCAGTTCTGAAGAAGTCAGTAAACCAAAAACATTAACTCTGATTTTTCTCCACAGATGCTGCCAGATCTGTTGACATTTTCCTGCAATTTCTGTTTTTGTCTCAGATTTCTGGAGTCCAGTATTGGAATGATGGCTCTGAAGATAATTAAATATACAGATGGATTCTAAGATTGCTGTGTAAGGCTGTAAGTACCTGAAAGAGCCAATTAATATCACAAGATAAGCTACACAACTCAGGGTATAAACCTCCTGCAAGAAACTAACCCGTGTCCTAGACTTAGTGGACTATGAGATCCCCACTGAAGTAGCAATGTATATTCACTCAAATTGAAGTTGATGTCTCATGAGAGAAAATGTATAAATCATGTGAAGTAAATACCTGTTCTTTAACAAGGAATGAATTTTTGTTGTTTAACCAGGGTCAAAGCCTATCTTCTGTCTAAGGCACCATATGTAAAACAAAAAAAAATTGTGTACCTGGTCAAGCCCTGGTAATCTGGAGCTGCTCTGTGCTGTTCGAGTAGCCTGTCCCAAATATCGCAGATAAGGGAAAATAGTGCCATGTTTTATGGGCAGAGACTGGAAGGCCCTCGTGGACAGGGTAGTGCAGAGAAGGGTCATCCTCATTGCCCAGGACTGGTACAACACCAGATCCTGCCAACCTGGGCTAAGATTGCTGTCTGGGTCAGTACAGTCTCCGTGATCCTGAGAAAATAGTTAGCAGTGCTGGAAGTCTAATGGCCTTCTCCAGTCTGCCAGGGGAGGTGCAACTATCACCTCTCTACTATCTCACACTCACTCTATCTCTGCTACTGTACACTCCTCCCACCAAGGCTCATGGGCTACCACTCTCTCTGCTACATGCAACAAGTTCTTGGATAAACAATGAGCACTTTGCATGTATTCATGAAGAGCACACTTATAATTTCACAAAGTATCATAGAATGTTAATAGCACAGAAGTAGGCCATTCAGCCCATCCTGCGTGTGGCTGTCCTCTACGAGTAAATCCTAACTGGTTCAATTGCCTGACCTTTTCCTGATGGTCATGCAAACCTGTTCTTTTCAGATGACTATCCAATCCTGTTTTGAAAGAAAGATTGAATCTACCTTCAGCATACTCTGTCAGTGTATTTCAGATTTAAAGCACTCGATGTAGAAGAAATTCTCTTCACATCATCAGCGTTCATTTACTAATCATTTTAATTCAGTGCTCTCCTGTACATGAACCTTGAACAATGGGGGACACTTTTTTTCCTATCTAGCATGTTCAAGACCATTACACTCTTGAATGCCTCCTTCAAACTTCTGTTCAACCTTCTCTAAGGAGAACAATCCTGAATGTAAATCAATCCTCATACTTAAAACCATTGGAAGCACTCTTTAACTTTCGTTTCTGCGCCCTCAGAGTGCTTGTTGAACAGAGTGGGACCAATTGGGCAGGCACAGACATGATGGGGTAGAGGCCTCTAATCTAACTCTTCACTGACTGATTATCTGAAGCTGCATTTGGTTTTCTGAACTACAAACCACTGCACTGAATTGAAGCCGGCTGTTTTTAATTCAGCTCTTTTTATTCCTGTGTTGCAATTCTTGGAGACTCTTAAATCCATCACTGCTGATGCCTGTTGCTGAAGATCTAAACAGCAATAAAAGTTTCTCCTTTAGCATTCAGTCTCGTTTGGGACCCACGCTTAGTGATTTCAAGGATAAATTTTGTCCCTTTCAGAAGTTCCAGTTGAGGGGCAGTAGTCACCTCCTCTTCACCATGGATGTGTAACCCCGGAATATGCCCATTCCCCCATCAAGCTGGTCTCAGGGCTTTCAGTTCTTCCTGGAGAGAAGGCCTGAATCGTTCCCATCCACCACCATTCTCCTCTACCTGACCAAGCTCATCCTCACTTTGAACAACTTCTCCTTTGACTCCTCTCACTTTCTTCAGGTCAAAAGTGTGGCTATGGATACATCCATGTATCTCAGTTATACCTGTCTCTTTGTGGGGTATGTGGAACATTCCTTGTTCAAATCCTACTCAGACCCACACCCACAACTCTTTCTCTGGTACATCGATGACACCTCTCTCATTGTGAATTAGTAAAATTTATCAATTTTGCTTCCAACTTCCACCCTACCCTCACATTCACTTCATCCATCTCTGACTCCTTCCTTCCCTTCCTCAATACCTTTGTTTCCATTTCTGCTGTTAGGCTGGCCAGCAATGTCCGTTCCTAACCTACCAACTCCCACAGTTAACTGCACTATACACCCTCACACCCGTCTTCCTGTAAGGGCTCCATTCTATTCTTCTAGTTTCTCTACCTCTGTCGCGTCCATTCTGATAATGCCACCCTCCACTGAGGACGGTGGGGAGGTGCTAAAAAAGGGTCCATCATTTTCTTCAACCAAGTCTGACCCAACACCTGAAATTCTGACCCCACCCAATTGTTTCCCTCTCACAACAAGAGTAGGGACCCCTAACACACTTACCATCCCACCAGACTTTGCATCCAAGGGATTGGAGCTGCCATTTCTGTCAACTGATGTCATATTCAGGCACATACTCCACTCCTCTCCTTTGTCAGCATCCTGCAGGGACCATTCCTTCTGGGACACCCTGGTCCTTTACCCCTCAATCCCAACATCTCCACACACTCCCATGGTACCATCTCAAGCAATCACAGAAGGTGTAACACCTGCCAATTGACTTCCTCTCTCCTCACCATCCAAGGTCCCAGACACACCTTCTAGGCGAAGCAGCGATTTCCCTGCACTTCACTGAATCTAGTCGACTGTATTCACTGCTCACACTGTGGTCTCCTCTACACTGGGGACAGAAATGCAGACTGGATGACCGTTTTGCAGAACATTTACATTCTGTCAGTAAAAATGACTATGAGCTTCCAGTTGCCTGCCACTTCAACCCACCATGTTCCCATGGCTGCATTTCTGTTGCAGGCCTACTGTAGTGTCCCAGTGAGCCTCAGCACAAGCTAGAAGAACAACATTTCATTTACCCTGGGGACTCTGCAGTTTCTGGGGCTCAAAATTGAGTTCAATAACTTTAAAGCCTGCCTCCACCATTCCATGTTACCAATCCCCATACCTGATCCTGTCATGACATGAATTGCTTTTAGTACAGTCACCCATTCTCATGTATTACGAGACCCATTATCCTATTATATGGGTTGCATTCAGCCCAACTCACCCATTCTCTCCCACTCTTAGCTCTTATTATCACTTCGTCAGATTTTCTTCTGGCCTGGAATGCTACCCATAATCTCCTTGTTTATCTACCCCCTTCATAGCTCTCTCTGGGCTCCATCTCCACCTATCCACTCACCTCTCCCTTTCAACATCCCCATTACACCCAACCTCGTTTTCGGCACATATACCATTTTTCCCCCAGCTGCTGTTTTAGATGAAAAGTATGAAAAGTCACCAGACTCGAAACGTGAACTCTGCTTCTTCCGTCAGATGCTGCCAGACCTGTTGAATTTCTCTTGCAAATTCTGTTTTTGATTCATCTCCAGCAACCGCGATTGTTTTATGATAGAAAAAAATCGAACGACGTTGTACCGGACAGATGCTTTGCGGACGTCTGCTTCTGAATTAAAAGTACTTTGAGCAGATAGAAATCTTTACCTCAAGATAAATCAGAGACATATCATTTCTTATTTTAAGGTGGTGGGTTTCTGGGTGGCGATAGCTAGGGGTGAGGTCTTACACGGATCGATTAGAGATGCTTGGCAGTAAGACGGGAGAGATTCCCTTGCAGACTTGCCACAGTATCTGCTGAATTGGGTGCGGCTCTCGCATCAAGTCAATTCAACGTCCCGCCAAAGAAACTTCAGTTGTCAAAAATGACAATTTTCAGGAACTGTCTTGTATTTAATCTGAAAACTCCGCTAACAAAGAACTCGAAGTTATTAATCGCTTCTCTGAGTGGCGAAGAAGGTTGTGAACATTTTGTAATTCTAATTTTTTGAACCTTTTATTTCTGTAGCTCTCCTTCGCCAATTATTGTTAACGCCAAACAAAAACTAAGTAACTGAGTGTCTGTGCATGTGAACAAATGAGTTCCTACAAATAAAGATTTACTGTTGAGATTTAAACCCTCACTTTGGCTTTAAAAAGTGTTTTTTGTGGCAGTAATTAGCACACCAAACCTAAGTCGATCGGAGAAAGAATTTTTAAAATATGTTGTGGTTTTTAAGCATTGACTACCAGTGTTATTAACAAAGCGTACATTTAATCTTTCATGTGTCTTAATGAAAATGCAAACATAATATTAAGTAAGATCATTTCTTGCAATGAAAAACTATAATTCTATTAAGCTTACATACTGCCAATTATAAATGCATATTTACAGTTTGGAAATAAAGAACTTTGCTGTTTATATTTTACCTTTATAGTTCTCCATTCATGTCCACAAAAGGCTTTTTTTAAATCACTTTTCAAATACAACTTATTTAGTTTGTAACTGACCTTGACAGCTAAAATGAGAAGGTGTTTTCATGGAAACAATCGACCTATGACGTTCTATGAATGTCATAATAGACAGGGTCTAGAAACATTCTATTAAAGAGAATCCAATAAAATTCTAGAGTGAAAATTTTGCTGATTTAGCAGATTTCATGGCTCTGCCATCATTATGAGTTTTGTTGAAATTGACTGATGTGAACAGCTAACAGTATGCCAATGGTTAGTGAAAAATATTTGATGATACTCCAAGCAGTAATTTCAATGCTTAGCTTTCAACCACAATTTTCATTTAAATAGCAAGGTTAATGTGACAAAAACTTGGATGTTTCAGTTAAGACAGTCTACACCAAGGATGGAGACGTAATATGAGTGACCCCAAATGCTTGGCCAGTGAAATGGGATTTAAGAGAAGTTTAGGGAAAGATTTTCAGAGTATAAAGCTTATGGAGCTAAGGATATTGCTACCAATGGAAAGGCAAACGGCAGTAAAGGAGGACGAAAATGCCAAAATCGGGAGAATTTGGTGGGAGAACATTGTTTTGTCTGGACTAAGTTCGGAGGGATGTTTGGGAAGGACGATGAATGAATAGATTTTAACATAAAGGACCAGAAACCAATCAAGGGCAGTATGAATCAGATTGATTGATGAGATTTTTGAAACAAAAAGATCTCTGAAAATCTTTCCCTAAACTTCTCTTAAATCCCGTTTCGTTTGCCAAGCATTTGGGCTCACTCATATTACTGTTTCCATCCTTGGTGCGGGCTTCCTTCCATGATTTCTAATCGTGCCAAGATATTTTACAGCAAATGAAGAGTTTTTAGATTGTAATTTCAGTATAAGGCCATGAACTTTCATTCAAAAAGACCCAACATGCATTATGATGTATGTCAAGACTACTGATTTATTGATGTCTGAGGGATAAATAGTTTCCAAAACCTCAAAAGAACTTACCTCTAGTTTTACATTCACTTAAGAGGTTAAACATCTGGAGATACAAGCATCTCGAAAGTACAGTCCACCATCAGGACTGCACTTCTGCGTTATTCTGGATTACATACCCAGGTCTCCGGTGTTGAACTTAGTCTTACAATCTTCTGATTCAAAGTTTGAACTGTTATGACTGATGATGCTAACAGCAGAATCTCAGCTAAGCTGATCTTTACATAAGGTGGAACACAAGTATTTTAAAGCAGTCAAGCATGGATTTGGCACAAGTATGAATAAGGGTTTCAGCAGCACTTACGTTAAATTAGACATGAAAAAGTCCAGAAGTAGAAATGATTGTCTTTGGGATCAAGACTTCACCTGATTGGAAGCCAAACTCAAGGTTGAACAGAATGCCATATCAAGGCTGTAACCAATCTTGCCAATACTGAGATGATAACCGGAGCAGAACTGATTAAAATAGTGGGAGCTCACAGTAACAGCTTCACTCAACTCACTAATTACTTTGAGTAAACTGGAGCTTATCCAAGACTGAATGCCAGTTAAATAGTCTATCAAAACAGAGCAGACTAGAGAAATAATGTGCATTAATTATTGCCACTTTGATGCTATTACATGAACACAGACTTAGTGGAAAGCACAAAAATAGATTATGGATAATGGGTACAGATTGGAGAAGAAGAATGTTACATTCAAATAATCTATACTGTAAAACAGACGTTTTAAGGTGGCAAGATAGTTATTTATAATATAATGCATTAGTGATGGACACTATGTCTAAGACTGCTTACAATCTTAGCATGGAAGTAATTTAAAGATAAGAAGTTTAGTCAGATTGGAATTAGTAGTACAGGAGGTCGTAAAAACATACTATGAAGTGATCTTACAGAGAACATGCAGGAAGGTGAGGGAGAAGCTAAGGGTCACTCTAGAAATTAGATTGAAAAACATAGAATAACAGTATTCATTCATTTTGCCCGAGCATTTCATGGTTAATGGAATCAAGATTCCAAGACTCCAGTAATCAAGCACTGGAATTCAAAGGTTTGAATAAAGCAAAGAAAATTTGTTTTCATTAGCCGAATGTACAAAGAATCACAGGAAAGACAAAAGATGAAGGGGCGATGTGAAGAAGAATATTCTTTGTGCAGCAAATAGTAATTACCTGGCACTCAATATGATGGAAGTACAGACGAATTATTTCATAAGAACATAGGACAGCCACTTGAGCAAAATACACTTAGTTCTCCAGTGATGCTTTGGGGCAATGGGAGAGATTGGATTGCTCCCCAGAGAGGGGTGGTGCATGGACTCAGAGAGCCGAACTGCCTCTTTCTTTGTCACAACGGCCATGAGTCTACTTCTTGCTGTAGAGATTCCGTACACTTTGCGGCACTTGCAAATGTTTTTAATGTTGTACTTGCCTCCTTATATTTTATTTCTCGATCAATGAAGTTGACTTCATGGTTTAAATGTATTGTACTAGTCGTTTTCATCACAGAGGTATAAACATATCATGTATGATCTCACGCTTACCCAAATCAGTGCCGTCAAGAAAGGCACTTGGTCCCCTGTAACCCACCCTTTTCAGAAAGTTAGGAACCATAGTTATGGCATCAGCGAAAACTCTGGAAAATGGTCAGCGCCAGGACTCGAACCCGCCTCAGAATCCTAACAAAAGTGAGAAGTTCACGCTTTGCTTAAATGTGGCAGGTATTGACCCGCGCAGTATCAAAGTGACCATAACAGGCAGAAAATTGGAAATCAGCGGCCAACATGTCCGGAAGTTTAAGCAGGGAGAGCTGGGAATCAGCAGATACAACTACTGTGGGTTTTCCAATGAGCTTCGACTCCCTGCAAGCCTGGATTTAAACACGCTCGCTGCTACTATTACCGACGATGTAATGATCACCATTGAGGCTTACCATTACGATATAGGCATCTTGGTGGAAGTGCGGGACAAAGATGATGATTTCTTCCATCCAAGAATACTTCCAATTGTTTACAAGTATACCAATGTCTCTAATCCCCCGGCGGAGGAGAGCAAGAACAAAGACCGCACTTTCTGGACGCCTTGCCTTTTCCCAATCCCTGGAACCCGCTGTGACTCAAAGAGTTCCCTTGTTAATGTCTGTGATCACCCATTGCCCGGGAGTCTCTGCAGCTACTCTCCAAGTAACATCAGCTTTCCTCGCTCGGCTCGGGAGTGACAGGCATGGCCTACTTTCTAGAAGTATGCGGGAAGCCAGAGATAGATTCCAACCTTGAAATTCAACTTACTCGAAGCGGGATGCAAATGAAAACAAAGCAGCTAAATATTGACTGAAATAAGCTGGCGATACACACAGCAATAGCAGCAGGATTTGCATACATTTTAAGGTGAAAGCACCGGAGAACATTGCTGACGGATCTTCTAACTTTGTTTTCATTGCCAAGGCAAGGCTTTTCATTTCGAACTAATGACATCTATTGCCTTTTTTTTACAGTAATAAAATTCACCCTGAAAACTTGGTTGCGGTTAGCTGCATTTATTCACTTGCATCTTGAGCGATGGTGACACTGAGATAATGGTATTGTCAAAATGTTAGCAGATTATATTCGTGAAGCCTTTGCTGAGCAGCCAGGTCGCAGGAGAAACAAAAAACCCAGCTAGAAGTCAAAGACGCATTCCAAACTTGTAGGGATGTTTTCTTGACGTGAGCGACAGCCTCTTTTGCTCATAATTCCCCATCGATCACTGAATGCATTGTGATGAATCCACCGCGCTCTATAGCAGGCTTGCCCACAGTGGGTCACAGTACAGTCCGCCTAGGAGTGCTGTCTAGGCCTCTAGGCCATTGTTCCAAATAAATGTGAGGGGGCCCTATAAGAATTTGCAAAGAGCTGCCCTCTCACATCCAGAACCTCAACCTGAGCTACAAATCTTCTCAAAACTCGCGAGCTGCCCTCTCTACCAGAAGCAATTTCTTCCCTGTGATTGCTACCGTTCGGGAATGACAAACCCGAGGGGGGACTGAGCGATTGAGCGTTGGGTGGGTAGTGAGTGAGTGAAGAGCTCGGTGGGTGAGTAAACATCAGGCGAATGCTTGATCGCTGGGGGCTGAGTAGCCCTGGGGAAAGGTGTGAGTGTGTGAGCACTCGGAGGGGTGAATGCGTGCGTTCAGTGGCTCGGTAAGTGAAAACGGTGGTGGGGGGGGTTGAATGACTGAGCATAGGAGGTTGTCTGAGCACTTGGTAAATGCTATAGTCGGCCATAGAGCACAGAAACAGTGTCTGAGTTATTGGAGGATAAGCGGGTATGCGAAGGGCTGGAAGGATAGTTGGATGCGTGAGTATGGTAGCTGGAGTGATGGGTGAGTGAGTTGGATTGGACAGGACATACCCAACCTTCCTTGCGTACTACAGCCCCTGATCCTTTCCGAAATCTGCTCAATGACCTCCAGACGCGACCGAGTCCCTCCCTCACATGCCCATACAAAAAGAAGGAATCAAATATTACGAGTAATTATCTACACAACATTGATGTTGTAACGTAGATCGACTCTCGGACCTCGAAAATAAAGTGGTTTCACATTAATGTCCAGTGCAGCGTTCATCATTCTCGGTCACTTCCGTAAGGGAAACATTCAATTCACATTTCAAACTTCATTACAGAAGGACAGCAGCGTGTGTGATCTCACGATTACAAAGCAGTGGCGTAAGAAGTACAACGGCTTGATGGTCCTGGCGATGAAACTTTTGAATTTTAGGCGATAATGAAACAACAAAGCTGTCGCACCTCACACTGGGTCAGATATGACCGACATCAGCGCCAGTGCGGAGAATCGCAAATTTTCACTGTCTTTAAACCTGGCCGGGACGGACCCTCAGAAGGTGAGAGTGTTAATCGCCGGTCGGACGTTGAACGTGTCGGGGGAGCAACTCCAGAAGGTTAGGGATGATTCCGGTCTAAGCAGGTACAATTATTGCGGATTTTCGAACGACCTCTCCCTTGCCCCCAATCTGGATTTGACTACCGTGATGGCTACAATTATCGACGAGGAAATTATCACTATCGAAGCTTCCTATTATAGCGACCCCTCTCACGCAGTTCGGGCTGAAGATGAATTGGACCCTCGGAAAATCCCGATCTTTCTGAAATACACGCCCGCTTACAGCAGCAGCAGCCGGAATTTTAATTTTGTTTGGACGCCGTGTTTTGTCCCTATCCCAGGCTCACGGCACGATGGTGTCTCAAAACAGCTGACCCAACGCTGTCGCCACTCGATTCCTGGCACGATCTGCAGCACCACTTTGGTGGCACCTTCTCAAATGCACATTATCAACGACTTTTGACCAACAATCCTTGTATCAGAATTTTATTCAACTTTATAATAAAGTTTAATGGTCAGTCTGGTGCAGACTCAATAAAATATTCTAGCTGGGTTACAACCGGTGGGTATTGAAATAACCTACTTTTTGAAACGCCTTCCGTAGCAGGACAGTGGGATGATGGAAAATTGGGCGCAATCAAAGCGTACAGCCCTGTCTTGAGCAAATCCCGTTAGGTTGAGTTTGTGCTCATTTCTGAAGTAGGGTCACTGGACCAGAAACGTCAACTCTGATTTCCCCCTACAGATGACGCCAGACCTGCTGAGATTTTCTGACAATTTCTACTTTTTGTTTTGATTTCCAGCATCGGCAGTTCTTTCGGTTTTTATTCAGTTTGAGCTTGTGGTTTGAATTCAGTTTGGAGATGTGTGAAACAACGTTAAGAGTTCACCTTTGCCCAGTTAGCCGAATTCATTCAGTATCTACACCACGGTGTTGCGTTTTAAGGAATAACCCAGTGTAGAGCTGGAGGAGCACAGATCAGATGAGCCGGCAAAAATAATAATTTCAAATGGATGGTATGTCACGTGGAAATAAGACGAAGGTTGATGTGACCCCTCATACCACACGACTCGAGTGAAATTACTTAAATGTAACGTGAATACCTACTGGAAATCTAAAATTTAGAAATAAATAAAACAAGTGTTGGGGGTAAGGAGGTTTAGCGATAGTAAATTTGTATGAATATTTTAGGAAGCACAGTTTGAGAATTGATAATAGATTTGACTGAGGTTCATGCTGACAGCTCTTCTGCGCATAGTGTTTCGTAGAATTTATTCATATATGTATGCCTATAATTTGCGTCACGAACACAAAGAGGAAATGCTTCATGCTTTGAACCCGATATCGAAAAATGTAGGCACTCGTGTCTCACTGCTTTTCTATTCACATTGTCCGCCTGCTTGTGTATGTCCTCGGCGCATTTTCGACTTTGTTTGCTTCCACTGAGGCTGGGAGAAAACAGTGTCACTTCAACCACTTCCCAGATCCAGAGACAGCGTTTAAAACTTGTCAGGGGCATTTGATGTTATATTACTGCGATTAAAACGCCAGGGTTTATAAACAGCAAAGGAACTGAAAAGTAGCATTAATGACGTCAAATTTACCATATTTAATGTAGTTGTTCGTGTAGATAGGTTGACTCAGACTCGATGGGCCTAAGGCTCTCTTCTGTGTTACATTATACAACTTTTTTTAATGTGGGAATATCCGTAATTATTGGGGAATTCAAAAAGCATCATCATAAATGGAATAGCGAATGGAATGCCAAGGAACATTCGAATGAGGAACAGGAGGCCACTGGAGCATCTTTAGAAATCTCAAGCTTCCTCACTCTTCAAACTTTACTGACCAGGAATCTATCTACCTTTATCTTAAATATATTCAGACTCTGCTTCTCGGCCTTTTCAGGAATAATGGGTTGGAAGTCTTTAGATTACGAAAAAAAAACTTTGCCTTAATTGTGCAACACCCCGGTTCTACATTCTTCCGCAAGAGGAAACATCCTCTCCGCTTCCAAACTGTCCAAATAGCCCAGAATCTCATGTTTCGATCACATCACACCGTACTATTCAAAATTCCAACAGATACAAGCCAAGCCTTTCCAGCCATTCTTCATCAGACTACACATATTGCAAGTATTAACCTTTTCTGAATTGTTTCCAACGGGTGGACGCTGGGAAGTTGTTTCCGTTAGGTGGGGAGACTAGGACCCGAGGGCACAGCCTTAGAATTAGAGGGGCTAAATTTAAAACGAAAATGAAGAGACATTTCTTCAGCCAGAGAGTGGTGCGCTTGTGGAATTCATTGCCACGGAGCGCAGTGCAGGCCGGGACGTTAAATGCCTTCAAGGCGGAGATTGATAAATTCTTGATCTCATAAGGAATCAAGGGCTACGGGGAGAGTCCAGGTAAGTGGAGTTGAAATGCCCATCAGTTATGATTAAATGGCGCAGTGGACTCGATGGGCCAAATGGCCTTACTTCCACTCCTATGTCTTATGGTCTTATAATCTTCCCATTCTTGTATTCACCTCCCATCGCAATAAGCATTACATTCTAGCAACACGGGTTGGGTTTAGCGTGCAGAAAGAGGCCATTCGGCCCATACCTGCACCGATCCTCCGAAGAGCATCCCACCAAGATCCAGCCCCCCACTTTATCACTGTAATCCCACATTTACTATCGCTAATCCAACAAGTCTGTAAATCTTTGGAGTTTGAACGCTCCTAATTATTTCCTGTACTTGCACACTAGCCCTTCGCAATTAATTCAGTACAGCACCCAGATCCTTGTACGTTTCAAAGATCTGCGTTCACTCATCATTTGGATAACATGCTCCTTTATTGTTCTTTTCTTCCTGCCAAAATTTCACTTTTTTTCACCTCTGTAATTAGGAAGAGGACTAGTTAAAGCTCTGCTGTGAGATAAATGAACAAGTGATGTGTAACATTTTTCACAGAGTTGTCAATGTACTGCCTGGGCGGGAGATACATTAGTAATTCAGTACTAATTAAAAACTGAATATAGGCATTTAGGGGAAAATAATAGAAAGTAAAGTTCGTGAACTGTCCCTTCTGCTTTTGAATTGCACAATCTGACACCGTTTACTGAAAAATCCTTCGTTCTATAACACAACGTTCAGAATTAAAAATGACAAATTCCAGGAGGCAGCTTTTTTTTACTACAACTCGCTACTCTCCATCAATTAGTATACAGTATAGTCACCTAGAATTTTTCATCAACTCAGAAATAAAAATGATGTTAAACAGTGGACACGCCGTATATGAAACGACTGGACGCAGTAATTTCAATAAACAGGCGCGAGAATAGACCTAAGCAGCAAATTGCTCAGGGTGCCTTGGCAAATGGATTCCAATCCTTTGACCAAAACAGTATATCCCAATGTTAATAATGTGATCGTCGCCTCTTTGTCGAATGGAACATATTTAATAATTGCATTGATTTGATTAGAATAGTTTGTGATGTTTTCCAATTTCCTTTCTAAAAACAAAGGGAGTTGATATAATTCACGCGGACAATGTGAGCGGAAAAACTGAGATACTACAGCTAGATTTTTGAACGTGAGGCAAAGGCTTATAAAGGAAAGCCCACTGTAGGAGCATCAGGATATATTTCCCTTTTGTCTTGCTGATTCTCAAGTTAGAGGTGTGTATAACTTTGCGACGCTGTGCATAGAAGAAGTGTTGTCACCGTGTGCAATGAATTTCAGTCAAATTTGTGTTACCAATAACCTTGTGCTTCCTAAAACGTTAACTCGAATTTACAAATGTAATTGCAAAGCAGCAACAGTCCACGAGGATTGTGCCTGTCCTCGGTGCATTTTCCTGTCACTTCGACCACTTCCCAAATCCAGAGGCAAAATACAAACATTTCCAAACAGGGAATTTGACATGGCATTCCTGTGATCACAACGCCAGGATTGATAAACAGTGAGGGGAAAACATGTCAAGAACTAGGAAGTGCAATGCGATATGTTGCTTGGTTTAGGTTACTTCCTGCTCAGTGTTCACATCTTTGCCTGTGCAAAACACTGGTGCCTTTGTTTTGCCATAAGCTAAGGTCTGCAATTGTTTACAAAATTATGTACATATTAGGTTCATTCTTGTTGATTAAAATGTATGTACAGAAAAAAAAACAGAAATCTGTTCAAAAGATATGAATATATTTCAACAGCTGCAATAAACAGCTAATTCATTGGCCACAATTTTTGGTCCACATAATTGGGAATTGGTTTCTGTCCCGAATTTTAAATTAACCATTTTAAGCTTCTCCACCCCCAGCCTTTCTTACATTCAATTCACCAATACTTTCTTGCCACCCTTATTTTGTAATAGGAGTAGTACTGTTTTTTTCAGGCAGTAACAACGATAGATGGTGTGGCTACAGTTGAGTGTTTTATTCCAGTTGTGCTTTGTTCTTTCTTTATGCTTACCTGGTAGTGGACACATATTGGCCCAGAGTCTGAGCTAAGAACCTTCATCATAGAAGATTGTGAGATCATTGCTGGATCGGAGCCTGGAGGACTGTCAACTGAGTTGAGCTGAAATTGGTGGGCTCTTACACTGGCTTTACCCTAACACCAATTCAGTGACCAGCTAACCAGAGCTATTGCTCCTGCTAATGATAATAAAATGTGAGGCTGGATGAACACAGCAGGCCAAGCAGCATCTCAGGAGCACAAAAGCTGACGTTTCGGGCCTGGACCCTTCATCAGAGAGGGGGATGGGGGGAGGGAACTGGAATAAATAGGGAGAGAGGGGGAGGCGGACCGAAGATGGAGAGTAAAGAAGATAGGTGGAGAGGGTGTAGGTGGGGAGGTAGGGAGGGGATAGGTCAGTCCAGGGAAGACGGACAGGTCAAGGAGGTGGGATGAGGTTAGTAGGTAGCTGGGGGTGCGGCTTGGGGTGGGAGGAAGGGATGGGTGAGAGGAAGAACCGGTTAGGGAGGCAGAGACAGGTTGGACTGGTTTTGGGATGCAGTGGGTGGGGGGGAAGGGCTGGGCTGGTTGTGTGGTGCAGTGGGGGGAGGGGATGAACTGGGCTGGTTTAGGGATGCAGTGGGGGAAGGGGAGATTTTGAAACTGGTGAAGTCCACATTGATACCATATGGCTGCAGGGTTCCCAGGCGGAATATGAGTTGCTGTTCCTGCAACCTTCGGGTGGCATCATTGTGGCAGTGCAGGAGGCCCATGATGGACATGTCATCAAGAGAATGGGAGGGGGAGTGGAAATGGTTTGCGACTGGGAGGTGCAGTTGTTTGTTGCGAACTGAGCGGAGGTGTTCTGCAAAGCGGTCCCCAAGCCTCCGCTTGGTTTCCCGCGACACATCCCTCACACCCCGCCCCCGCCACAACCGCCCCAAGAGGATCCCCCTCGTTCTCACACACCACCCTACCAACCTCCGGATACAACGCATTATCCTCCGACACTTCCGCCACTTACAATCCGACCCCACCACCCAAGACATTTTTCCATCCCCACCCCTGTCTGCTTTCCGGAGAGACCACTCTCTCCGTGACTCCCTTGTTCGCTCCACACTGCCCTCCAACCCCACCACACCCGGCACCTTCCCCTGCAACCGCAGGAAATGCTACACTTGTCCCCACACCTCCTCCCTCACCCCCATCCCAGGCCCCAAGATGACATTCCACATTAAGCAGAGGTTCACCTGCACATCTGCCAATGTGATATACTGCATCCACTGTACCCGGTGCGGCTTTCTCTACATTGGGGAAACCAAGCGGAGGCTTGGGGACCGCTTTGCAGAACACCTCCGCTCAGTTCGCAACAAACAACTGCACCTCCCAGTCGCAAACCATTTCCACTCCCCCTCCCATTCTCTTGATGACATGTCCATCATGGGCCTCCTGCACTGCCACAATGATGCCACCCGAAGGTTGCAGGAACAGCAACTCATATTCCGCCTGGGAACCCTGCAGCCATATGGTATCAATGTGGACTTCACCAGTTTCAAAATCTCCCCTTCCCCCACTGCATCCCTAAACCAGCCCAGTTCATCCCCTCCCCCCACTGCACCACACAACCAGCCCAGCCCTTCCCCCCCACCCACTGCATCCCAAAACCAGTCCAACCTGTCTCTGCCTCCCTAACCGGTTCTTCCTCTCACCCATCCCTTCCTCCCACCCCAAGCCGCACCCCCAGCTACCTACTAACCTCATCCCACCTCCTTGACCTGTCCGTCTTCCCTGGACTGACCTATCCCCTCCCTACCTCCCCACCTACACCCTCTCCACCTATCTTCTTTACTCTCCATCTTCGGTCCGCCTCCCCCTCTCTCCCTATTTATTCCAGTTCCCTCCCCCCATCCCCCTCTCTGATGAAGGGTCCAGGCCCGAAACGTCAGCTTTTGTGCTCCTGAGATGCTGCTTGGCCTGCTGTGTTCATCCAGCCTCACATTTTATTATCTTGGAATCTCCAGCATCTGCAGTTCCCATTATCTCTGATCTCTATTGCTCCTGCTAATGCCTGCATCCCAGGATGGGGGATTCTGCAGTACAGTCAGGGTGACTGTGAAGAAGATGGAAGAAGGATCGCCAGCTGACCAGACCTTCTTTGTGAAGAGACTCCTATTGGATTGTTGCAGGGTTGAAGCAGCAGATATTTTCTGTCTGTAGGATTTCCTCAACTGGGGGCTACTTCAGCATGACCTGCAGGAGGGTGAAGCGATGTGCGCATCTGCTGAAGGTATTTGAGGAGAATGAAGGTGAGGGTCACCTCCCATCTTATGTGTGGCACCATTGTTCAATCTCCCTGCATAGAGGAGCTGGATTGTCATGATTCATTTTTACAACTCTCACATCCTGGCAGCAGATGTCCTGAAATTCCTGGGAAGATACATACAGCTAGAAGGAGGCAGCACCAATGTAGTCATAGAATCATAGAATAGAATCACCCTACAGTGTGGAAACAGGTCCTACGGCCCAACAAGTCCATACTGAACCTCACAGCATCCCACCCAGACCCATCCCTCTGTAACCCACCTAATCTACACATCCCTGAACACTACGAGCAATTTAACATGGCCAACACACCTAACCTGCACATCTTTGGACTGTGGGAGGAAACCGGAGCATCTGGAGGAAGCCCACCCAGACACAGGGAGAATGTGCAAACTCCACACAGGTAGTCTCCTGAGGCTGGCATTGAGCCTGGGGTCCCTGGCACTGGAGGCAGCAGTGCTAACCACTGTGCCACCCAGAACAGGATTCCCTCAGAATCTGGGCCAGCAATCAGCAGGTCAAGGTGGCCCTGAAGGTGAAGGCCCAGTGGGAACATCCTCCCACCATCCCTCCAGCTTCACTACAGGATGCGCCAAGACTGTCTGATGTACACAGGGCAGCTTAGTGGGTACCAAACGTACAGGAGGTCTGGGCACATGGCAGTGGTCTGAATAGGGACCCTCTGCAGGAAATGCAAACAGGAGGGCCAACTGATTAAGAATTGCCAGCAGCCAACCTGTACAAGGAATGCCCAAGATGGGTGGGGATGTGGAGTGTCACGTATTGCTCAGATGGTCAGAAGAGGAAGTGGGAGCCATGGATTCCCAAAGAACAGTAGGTGCCAACGTCAGGCAATAAAACTGAAACAAGGGGCATCCAGAAGGAGGGACAGGCCGAAGAGGAGGTAAAGGCAACCAGTGCAGAGGTGCAACCGAGCCAAACACCATCTGAACAATAGAGGAGACAGAAAATATCTGCTGCTTCAATGGAGGAGGAGGAAATGAAGGTGGCTGAGGAAGTGGATCTTAGTGAGAAACAAGTACAAAAGGAAAACACGTCAGGTCCCCAACAAGCCCACAGCAAAACAGAAAGATGCAGCTAAATAATGGATACACCAGCAGCTCTGCTGATGATGATGTGTGAAGGGTTGGCTACCAAAAGAGAAAGAGCCACAGCATCTCTGGGGAGAGGGAGAAGAACAAGTCCCAACACAGAAGGGGCCTGGTGAAGCCCAACCTCCAGCCTATGGGAACTATAGGGTACCCGTTGCACCAATCGGGGGTATCAAAACTCTGATTGATTCAGAAAGAGAGCACGACAGTCCCACTTTCAGACTCAGAACCAGACCTTTCTGGCTCACAACACTGGGTCAGGGAAATCGCCCCAAGTGAGGAACTGGATAGCAAATAATAATAAGAAGAGTGTAAATTGAGCACTTCAAGCAGTGACTGAGAAAATGATTTTGCTGTTTGAAATACTCACAAATGTGAAAGATGGCAAAAAGGGCATTGTATGTGTAAACATACATGGATGGATGTGACTACAAAATCATATAGATCATGTAGAATGGCTAATGTTCCAATTATAATAAGGTGCAACAGAAAACACAAAGGCATTAAATGGGGGAAGACTATATCATGTGATAATGTTGTGGAGGTGAGAGATTGTAGCTCCTATTAACCCCCTCCACAATAACAAGACTCTAACAGCATCAGTACCACTACTCTGATAACTACCACAGCTGAGTCATCCAGGTGTTCTGACCGTGCCGATGAGCTTGCAAGTGTATGGTGTTAAGGGACAAATGTGTCCTACTCTACAACATGGACCACAAAATACTCCCAGGTTGTACTGAATGTCAACGACTTAGGCCTACCTGAGATGTGAGCCGCTCATACTCAGGAACTTGGTCAATGGTGAAACTATTTTTAAAGGAGGTTGTTGATGTCACGAGGCCTTGAGGGATAGGAAGCTCCAAAGCGTACATTGTAAGTGTGAACTACAAATTACAGATAAAACACAGGAAAATGGACATGAGGAATGAGACATGATCCCATTCTCCTTCCCCCCCACCCTCCTCCTCCTCCTTCCCCCCCACCCTCCTGGCTTAAACGTTAAGGCTGGCAAGACAGCTGAGTGGGTAGCACTGCTGCCTCACAGTGCCTGGACATGGATTTGGTTCTACCCTTGCATAACTGTCTGTGTGGGTTTTCTCCAGGTGCTCCTGTTTCCTCCCACTATCCAAAGATATGCAAGTTAGGCTGACTGAAACCAGGCAAATTTGCTCATTGTGTCCAAGAATGGGCAGGGATAGGTGTATTAACTATGGGAAATGCAGAATTTAAGGGTAAGAGAAGTGATGCTCCGCTTCAGAGGGCCGGTGTAGACTTCAGAGGCTGAATGCCCAGCTTCCACACTGCAGGGGTTCACTGATTGAACATAATTGCACAACAGCTTATTCATGCCAATCATTTGAGTGAACTTTCACCGACAGCAGCTTGCTGTGCAATAGATGGAACTATGGAAGCCCTCTTAACTGTGAATGCAACATTGCAGTCTCCAGTCTGACACTGGGACCTGCTGTCATTAACTTCATTGAAAAGGCTTTTGTATACACTGTGTTGTGTTCTATGGTGGTAGCAAATCCATTCAGAGTTTCATACATAGGAGGTTGCTTCTTCCTCACTGGCCATGAAATGAAGCAACTACGATGCTCTCTGTTTCATGTGTAGTTCCAGTCCTGTGTAACAGATTTTGAGCTCTTTGCAATTATCATGTATAGTTCATATGTCTGATCAGCTGGTAACAGAAGGGCAACAATACACAATTCATTAAACTATTGAATCATTTATGCTCGGCGATCTTGGAAGCACAGCCGAGCCTTAAGACAATAGGAGCAATTGATTTTGTATCTGAGTGGTGCAAATACATTCTAAAAAATGAGACAGCAATGATTACTGAGGAAGCTTGGTAATTTACTGGATGTTCTTAATCATCATCACCAATTCTGTAAAGGAAAAACAAAATTGATTGGAAACAGAGCTAGTAGGAACTGCAGACACTGGAGAATCTGAGATAACAGGATGTAGAGCTGAATGAACACAGTAGGCCAAGCAGCATCAGAGGAGCAGGAAAGCTGACATTTTGGGCCTAGACCCTTCTTCAGAACATTTCCAAAGAAGGGTCTAGGCCTGAAACATCAGCTTTCCTGCTCCTCTGATCCTGCTGGGCCTGCTGTGTTCATCCAGTTCAACACCTCCTTAGCCTTGATTGAAAACATATGTATTTTGAATATTCAACAGAAAACAATTTTAAGATTGCCAATTAATTTAATTCATTTTATTATTTGTACATACTGTCAAGTTTTCCAGCGTTATCTTTTCTCCGTCCCTCATGGGTTCATCAATTTCCTCATCTGTAGCATGTTCCCCATCAATCAGGGTTATTTGATTCAGCTGGTCAGGTTCAATGACACTATTAGCATTCCTGGAGACAACAGGAAAAATATGCACGTCTCCAATTCAGTAATCTGCTTTAGCAAAGTGGAAGTTTCCACATGAGAAAAGATCAGATGCATCTAATGTCACTTCCTTCCAGTCTGGAAGTTTCTATTACATAATCTTATCAAGGATAATCCATTTTAATCACTGGTGTAGAACAGTTCTAAGGGTGAACATCTCAGGAAAGAGCTTCAGAAACCCTAGTCCAAAGTTATTAAATTTTTTAAAGCAAGCTAAACTTCCTTTCTGAGATTACTCATGACTTTAATTGAATATTGTGCCCTATAGTCTGAAAGTTATTAAAAATACTCTGTGATTGTGACCTCCTGTTCTTTCAATCTTATTTAGCTTCCTTTTAATTGCAATTATAATCTTTAAACATACTCTCTGTTTTCCACATTTTTGATTGTGAAAGCTTTTCTGAATAGTTTCTGCTTATAGTCTCGAGTTATGTTCTCCATATCTTTTTACATGGATCAGGGTGTTCCTGCAAGGATAGCACTGTTGCCCACGGCTAATTGTTCTTCAACAGCATTGCTTGTTCAGTCATTTCAGAGTGTAGTTAAGAATCAGACACACTTCAGTTGGTCTGTGGTCATGTTTAAGCCAGCTAGGTAAGGATGCTCATTTTCATCCTCAAAGGATACTGGTGAACCACTAGATTTCACAACCATCAATAAGAGTTGTCACAGGTATTAGCTTTATGTTCCCTTTTTGCTGACTGGCAGGATGAGACTTGAGCCTCTGAACTGGAGCATTAATGTGAACCACTGGCTAGCTAATTTACTGACGTTTCCATTATTCCACCATCTCTCTCACGTGAAAGCATGTAGTCAGTCCAAACTATCAAAACAATTATGCATTTTGTAGATCTCCATGGATCTCCCCTTTGTCTATAATGAAATCGAAATACACTCAACTGTTAATCCTTTCCTGATGTGCGTACCATAAAATTTCTGGTATCATAATTGTAAATCCTGTAAGAACCATCTCTAATGCCTCTATATCCTTTGTATAAAATGATGAAAGGCATTGTATGAGATATACAATGCAGATGAACCAAGGCTCAATGCATGTTTCACAGTTGCTAGTTCTGTCAGAGATGTTACTAGCACCAAATGTTTTGATATTTCTACCTCACTGCAGTGCTGAAGATGTTACGTTGGACTCAAAACACAATGTGTTTTTCCTTCTAGATGAACACAGCAGGCCAAGCAGCATCAGAGGACCAGAAAAGTTTGACGTTTCGGGTCGAGGCTCTTCTTCTTTTGGGCTTCACACAGTGTGGCCAAATCTCAGATTGCAACAGTTCTCATTAATGCTCACATGGAACTTATACATTGAGATTGAGCTGTTGGACTGAACGACTGTATTTGTGCTTAAGTACTATGATCTGTCTAACACTACGCCAGCAGTATCCTTACTTAATCTACATGTGAATCTGCATCTACATCTGAAGAAGAATCTCGACCCGAAACGTCAAACCTTCCTGCTCCTCTGATGCTGCTTGGCCTGCTGTGTTCATCCAGCTTCACACCGTGTTATCTCAGATACTCCAGCATCAGCAATTCCTACTATCTCTGTTTTTCCTCCTGTTTGGACAGTGCTAAACCTACTGATATTTCCTATTATTATTTCCAGTTACCAGCTTCTGCAGTAGTTTGTTTGTATAATAGATGTACTTCATTGCTAAAATGGCTTAGTTACATTAATTTAAAGGTAAAGTCACCATCGTCTCACCAGTTCATAGGCTGCTGTCTCATTATAGAGAGATGACTGGTGGTGAGTTTAACCCATGGGTCACCATGCTTCAGCTGAGGGTTGAGAAGGAGAGTCCTTCATGATAACCTGCAGGAACTAAATCCACACTGTCAGTGCCACTCTGTACTGCAAGCCAGTTGTCCAGGTAACTGAGCTAGCCGGCCCTACCCTATATCTATGTCCAAGTAGGTGTGCTGTTCTATTTGTGGTGCTGATCTTTAACCAAATTCTTCCATTTTTCAATGTGTACAATGTTGAAATTACTGCCTCAAAATGGAATTTCTGCATGGTCATAGTTCAACCAAATTTGTAAAATATGAAACTCACAGATCAAGTCCTTGGAGTAAATTCGCCAACTCTTCTTCATTTTTCCTTTCTCCTCCTCTTTCATCTGCCTCACCATCATGACCACCAACTCTTCAAAATCAATGATGCCCCTTCCTAAATTAAGAGCACACTGAAGTATAAGATATGTCTATTGTTAAGCATGAACATTTGAGAATGAAATGACTTTTGAACAAAGTGAAATTGCAAAGTAATATTGAGAAATGTTTTCTTACCATCTTCATCCACTTCCTCAATTACATCACCACCACCATCAGCATCAAACATTTCAAACACATTCTCAAATTGTATGAATAGAAGTTGAAGAAATTACTGTCATGTTATTATTTAGTTCATTTAGTTTCCAAGAAGCATCAGTATTAGGTCAGTTAAATGTGCACATCATTGCATAGGCATTCACATGTAGATTAAGTAAGGATAGTGCTGGTGTAGTGCTACACAGATCATAGTACTTAAGCACAAATACAGTCATTCAGTCCAACAGCTCAATCCCAATGTATAAGGTCCATGTGAGCATTAATGAGAACTGTTGCAATCTGAGATTTGGCCACACTGTGTGAAGCCCAAAACATTAATCATAAGTGAAGTGGGGTAAATTATTTTGTACTAATTAGTGAAGATTTGAATTAATTTAGATTTAGATTTTATTATCACGTTTACTCAAGTACAGAGGCACAAGACGTGGAAGGGCTACTTTACCTGTGGCACTTTTCCTGGCTGCTCTAGAATGGCTCAATGAAAAAATGACATCACTCAGTAAGGCTGCACACAATTAATTTGTATAATGGAAAGACCAAACACACAGCCTGGAAGACCATTTTGCTGAACACTTCGGCACAGCTCACCAAAATGTCCCTGAGTTTTGAGTAATGTGTCATTTTGATACCCTGCAAAGCTCTCAGGCTGACGTCGACTTGGCCTGCTGCATTGTCCCAAAGAAATAGTCTTCTGGACTCAAACATTTCACTCTATTTTACACTGCCACCTGTTTTGTTTCCTTTTCTTTCCTTTTTTAAAACTTTTGTTTTAGCTAGCAGCGCATCTGCTCTAGGTTCATTTTTGCTTATTTATTTTCTTGTCCCATCACAATTTCCTTTGACCTCCAAAGGCAGTGTGCTCTGTTACCAATCTCCTTTGTCTTCCATTGTATCACAGATCTTTCTTTTGTCCAAAAGACAACAGGTGTAGTATACAGTAAGACTCAATTAAAAGAAATACATGGAAATCAATCTTTCACCTGGAAGGGGTGTTTAGGGTCTTGAGGAGGAAGGAGATTAAAGGCTAGGGGTTACAGTTACTGTATTTGGCTGGAAAGGAGTCCCAGGAATGGATTAATCTGCTGTGGATGACTGAGGTTGGACTATCATGGAGAAAATCCCTTCAGAATGCTGAAATGCAGCCAAATCTCATATTGTAAATTCTCCCAAAGATAATGGGAACTACAGATGCTGGAGAATCTGAGGTAACGAAGTGTGGATCTGGGTGAACACAGCAGGCCAAGCAGCATCTTAGCAAAGATGCTGCTTGGCCTGCTGTGTTCATCCAGCTCCACACTTTGTTGTCTTAATAAATTCTCCCTGATGTTAGCCAGTCTAACGCACATTCTCCCCAACAACTGGAATAAGGCAGCAGTGTAAACACTGCTTATAATGGGTTTCAGTGATTTCATTGTAAGAATGTAGCAGTTCCATCCACAGTTCTTTACTGTGAAACAGACCTTTTCCCAATGCAGTCCACAATCAAAAATAAACTAAAATAAAAGATAGTCTTGTAAGATTGTGCAACAGCAGTTGGTACAGGAAGCATTGATGAATTAAAAAACAGCAATGGAGGGAGTTCAGATAATAACAGGCTACTCTGACATCAGGCAGAGTGGAAGATGAGCTTCAGAGAAGCATCCTCCTGGCTAAAGCGGGAGGGAGGCTAGAGAAGCACAGTGACAAACTGCAAGGGAAAATTATGGCAATTGTAACACCACTGTGTCACCTACGTGCAAACAACTATTCCAGTGCTGGGGAGGACTACAGCAATACGGAAGGATGGCAGTGGGCATGATGCAGAATGACTTAATGCCTCAGATTCCATAGCTGTCTCCCTTCAAGGTCATTGTTACCATGAAGTGTTTTACAACTAGATCATTCCATGTATCAAATGTGAACTAGAGTGGCATCTCACTATTGGTAGATCATCACACCATCAGGGAGGATACAGACACCCTAAAATGAAGGGTGAGTTCAGTAGAGTAAGATGGGTTAGTTTGGTACAGAGGATATCAGGATATTAGTGACTAATAGGTTCTTGTAGATCCAGGGAGCAGTTGATTGCACCTTCTTTGTCATCCAGGCACAAAGAAGCCACTCTGCAAGATTCCTAAATAGAGAAGGCGCTCATTGAAAACCCAGCATGGGGAATGCTTCTTGGAAGTTCCATGATTCTATCATCTTTATGAGATTTCTCCACCTCTCCAGGCCAGATTCTGTGAATGGCTGCTTCTGGATAAGGGTCGTCTGCCAAGCAGGTTGTTCTTGACACCTGTCCATTCTCATTTTGAAGTTACTTTTTAAAAATTCATTCACAGAATGTCATCACTGGCCATGCCGGTGTTTATTATCCAGTTCTAGTTGCCCTTGAGAAGGTGTTGAATGGCTTGAGCCACTGCAGTCCATCTGGTGCAGGTAGGTTTACAAAGCCTTTGGGGAGGATGTTCCAGGATTTTGACCCAATGACACTGAGGGAATGGAGGTATATTTCCAAGCCAGGATGATGAGTAGCTGAGAGGGGAGCTAGCAGGTAGTGGTGTTCCCATATACTTACTGCCTTTGTCCTCTTTGGTACCAGCGGCAATAGGTTTAGAAGGTTCTGTCGAAAGGTCCTTGGTGAATTTTTTTAGTGCACTCTGTAGATGGTACATGTTGCTACTATTAAGTTGGTGATTGAGGAATTGACTGCTTGTGACTGTGGTTCTAATCAATATGCTGCTTTGCTTCTTGAGTGTTGTTGGAGCTGCACTCATCCAGGCAAACGGGAAGTGTTCCCTCACACCCAATTTCTGTACAGGGGCTGTGATGAAGGTTCTGGGACTCCTAAACCACTGCCAAAACGACATACCCAATTTTGCAGCATTAGCAGAACCACCACAACAAAGTATATCCCAAAATACAAAAGGGTGATGCTGATAGGACTCCATCATTGGATTAATCACCTTGGGAAGAATATCATATCAACTAGCTTACAATATCACTGGTGGTGGATGGCACTCAGATGCCACGTAACCTAGGAGGAACAGCTTTTTAACTGAAATTGTTGCACTGAATTAACTATTGACTTTGCACTCCAAAGAAATCCTTCAATATCTCCCAGTGCACTTTTTGTCGGTATCCGGGGAAATATCATTTTCGGATAATGGGGAGGCGTATGATCTCCACAAGTAGTAAGAATCCTCAGTCTATCAATTAAATGTCCACAGAGTTGTTGACATTATTGACCGATAAGTCCGGACTCCCCCACAAACACAGGGAGCAGAGTCCATCCCACTGCCAGTTGTATCGATGGTTCTACATTTAGTTTTTGTGGTGAAAGTGGTTGGAGTTATGTACATTACATCAGGTTCACACACGGAAAACCAAATCTCTGACCACGTAGTGAGATCACATACTCCTCCAATGCCCAGCTTCCCTTCAGAACCATTCCCGGATTTAGGACCCAGTTCATCTGGTAAACTCCCGACTGTCAGGAATATTCCCAGTTTCACACTGCCCTGTCTTTCTAGGGTGATAATGATAGTGCCATTGCCCGTGGATTGCACTATAATGAGTACGGTGAATAGCGAATGTTCCTGTATCCGATCCATTCTCCTGTCCCTTCCATGAGCAGCTGAACGTATTGCCCAGGATGTCAGCACGTGTTATCTTCTGTGTTCACTGTCAGCACCTCCCCTGACCCCATAAGCATCATGAAGACCAACAGATCCCTGTAACAGTATTAAGGCTGACCCCGACCAGTTGGGACATTGTTAAGATCTATAGAACTCTCATACAGTTTTAATTATGTTTAGTGTTTCCATCTACTCCACATTTTCATATCTATAATCACACACATATCACCTGTACATTTCCTCAAAAAAGGCCGGGACTCTGCGACTGGAATCCGCTGTGCTCTGGCCCCACCTTTATCATTACATTGATAATCACAGGGACCAAGAGACAAACTGTTGATCTCGCTCTATGTTGTTAGCCACCTGACTGTCCTTGGCTTCCTTCAGAATCATGTGTAACTCTTTACTTAGTTCCCCGGCATATTCACAGTCTGTACCATTAAATGATCCTGCATCCGTCCCACTCGTACTTATTCCTTCGAGCAATTGCTTAGCTCAACTGGTCATTCATTCAAACGGAGTGCATCCCTTATTGATTTTTGGGCTAACTCGTAGGGCTATCACCATACCCAGTAGATACTAAATAAAAACCGAAAGAACTGTGGATGCTGTAAATCAGGAACAAAACCAACGTTGTAGGAAAAGCTCAGCAGGTCTGGCAGCATCTGTGAAGAAAAATTCAGAGTTAACATTTCAGGTCCGGTGACCCTTCCTCAGAACTGATGGTGGCTGGGAACACATCAGTTTATATGCAGAAAATAGGGAGGTGGGTGGGGTAGGGAGAAAATGATAGGATAGAGCCCAAAGAGAGAGAAAGATGGTTGGACAGACAAAGGAGTTGCTAACGATCAGGCCGAGAGGGTGAATAGTTGTTAATGGGGACTGTTAGTGACGAACAATGGGGGGAGGGGGGTGCGTGTGGAGTGGCAGGCTATGTGGTAACAAGGCCTGGCGTGTGGGGTGGGGGGCTGGGACACGGAGGAGTTTAGGCCCTAAAATTATTGAATTCAGTATTGAGTCTGGAGGACCGTAGGGTCCCCAAGCAGAAAATGAGATGTTGTTCCTCCAGCTTGTGCTGGGCTTCACTGGAACACTGTAGCAAGCCAGAGACAGAGATGTTGGCCAGGGAGCAGGGTGGTGCATTGAAGTGGCAGGCAACAGGCAGTTCAGGGTCTTTTGTGCAAGTAGAACATAGGTGTTCTGTGAAGCGGTCGCCGAGTCTACGCTTTGTTTCCCCAGTGTAGAGGAGACCACATTGTGAGCAGTGAATGCAGTAGACTAGATTCTTGGAAGAGCAAGTGAAGTGTTGCTTCACCTGGAAGGTATGTTTGGGCCCTTGGATACTGGGGAGGGAGGAGGTAAATGGGCAGGTATTGCACCGTCACCGGTTACAGGGGAAGGTGCCGTAGGGCTTTGGGGAGGTGTTGGGGATGAAGGAAGTATGGGCCAGGGTTTCCTGGAGGGAACGTTCCTTGCAGGAGGCGGACAAGAGAGGGGAGCGGAATGTGTGTTTGGTGGTGGAATCTCACCGGAGGTGGCGGAAATGGTGTCTGATGATCTTCTGGATGTGAATGCTGGTGGGATGGTAGGTGAGGATAAGGGGAACCCTATCACTGTTGCAGGAGGGAAGAGAAGGAGTGAGGGCAGAAGTGCGGGAGATGGGTCGGACCCGATTGAGAGCCCTGTTGACAACAGAGTTGATGGATCCTTGGTTGAGGAAGAAGATGGACATTTCGGAGGCTCTCTTGACAAAGTTGGCCTCGTCTGAACATATACAACGGAGATGGAGGAACTAAGAAAATAGGACGGAGCCTTTACAGGAATTGGGGCGTGAGGATGTGTAGTCCAGGTAGCTGTGGGAGTCAGTGGGTTTATACTGGATATTAGTGGCCACTCTATCCCCAGAAATGGAAGCAGAATGTTGAGGAAGGGAACGGCGGAGTCAGAGATAGACCAGGTGAAAGTGAGGACAGGGTGGAATTTGGAAGCAAAATTGGTGAAGTTTTCCAATTCCATATGAGAGGGAAACAGCACCGATGATATCCTTGATGTATCAGAGAAAGAGTTGTGGGTGGGCGCTGGAATAGAACTGGAACAGGAATGGTTCACATACCCCATGAAGAGACAGGTATAACTATGACCCATGCAGGTACCCATGGCCACCCCTCTTACCTGAAGAAAATGGGAGGATTTAAAAGAGAAGTTGTTGAGGGTGAGGGCATGCTCGGTCAAGCGAAGGAGGGTGGTGGTGGAACAAAGGTTCAGGCCTTTGCTCCAGGAAGAAGCAGAGATCCCTAATACCCTCCTGATGGGGAATGGACATGTAAAGCGATTGCACATCCATGATAAAGAGGAGACGGTTGGAGCCGGTAATTTGGAAGTTTTGAAACCAGCGTAAAGTGTCAGAGAAATCATGGATGTACGTGGGCAGGAGTTGAGCCACAGGAGAAAAGATTGAGTCAAGGTAGGAAGAGGTGAGTTCTGTTGGGCAGGAGCAGGCTGAAACAATGGGCCTGCCCGGACTGTCCTGTTTGTGTATTTTGGGAGAAGGTAGAAGCAATCTGTGCAGGGCTGGGGGATTATCTGCTTAGAAGCAGAGGTGGGCAGATCACTGGATGAAATGAGATCAGTTACCACTGTAGATGCAATGGCCTGATGTGACATGGTGGGGTTATGGTGCAGGAGAAGGTAGGAGGAGGTATCTAAGAGCTGGCGTTCAGCCTCTGCAAGGTAGAGGTCAGTATGCCAGACTACAACAGCATGACCCTTATCGGCAGGCTTAGTAACAAAGTCAGGGTTGGATCTGAGTGCATGGATATCTGACTTGAAGAACGCAGTTCCTTCTTTTATGTAAGGCACCACTAAGTCACCCATTTGGCATGGTTGACAATTAACAAGCACCGTTACCAGGGGCGATGCAATGACATAAAATAGGGGATGGAATTAAAATGAAATTGAGTTTGAGGGGGAAATAATGTACCCCAAAGTCTCCAGTGCCTACCTCTCTTCAAATGCCTCAAATGTGATGGTGGAATGCTTTGTCTCGAAGAACACTGGGCACATACGTAACTGCAGGAACCATAACCTCCTCCTTGTCCTGCTATTTGCACCTATTGATGGCTACTTTGGCCAGACCCAGGAAAAGGCTAACAAAGAGGTTCACCAATTCGAAGAACCCAGCTCTTTGTTTATATCCAGAAAGCCTTTCATGCATAACTGAAGGTTCTAATTTTCCCACCACCAAATCTCCCAAATATACCTGTTATCTACCATCACTGATACCTGTATTTCCAATGAATAAGCTATTTACTTGCGGAGCTTGATAAGGGCTATGTCAGCTAACAAACCACCATAAAAGCCCAGTGCTTAAATACGAAGTCCAGCCAACATCATCAGTTCTCAAAACAGTTCCAGATGTGTTTTCTTTGACTCTTAAAGGCATATGCATTCCTAACACTGACAGCCCTGACAGAACTAGAGATAAAGCTATTTCAGATCATTGTACAATCAGACAAGAGTATGTTTGGAAAAGAGCTTTGCCTTATGATTGATTTCTGTATTAAATTTGAGAGTGGCATGTTCCAGTCCCAAACAAAAAACACAAACTAAAACAATTAAATAGATTTCAGACAAGAATTGGCTGAGGTTGATTGAAAATAGACTGAAAGGTATTATGGTAAATAAAAAAATGGAAAATGTTTAAAGAAACAATTCACACGTAACAAAAATTGATCTTATTACAAAACAAAATCTCAACAAGAAATATTATTTATGATGCAATTGAAATCCATCTTAAATCATTTTCATTCTATATAGTCAATATTTAACTGAAATTGCAGAGTAAATTTGAGAAGCCATATAGCCTTTTCCTCCACCTATATTTTACGTATTTACACTCGTTAATTAATGCGCACCTTGTGGATAAGCTGTGACATTTCTGCAGATTTGCATTCAATTTTGTCCATAGGAATATCATATAATTCTTGTCATATATGTGTCATTATCATTCTTGTCTCATGATATCATGAGTGTGTTTCATGCTTTAAAGCCTGTGAGGCATTTGCCATCATATCTTTGCACTCAACATTAACAGTGGCATACGGCTCAGTGGTTAGCACTGCTGCCTCACAATACCAAGGGTCGGGGTTTGATTCTACCTTCCAGCGACTGTGTGAAGTTTGCACCTTCTCCTCGTGTCTGTGTTAGTTTTCTCTGGGTGCTCCAGTTCATTCCCAAAGTCCCAAAGATGTGCAGGTTAGGCGTACTGGCTATGCTAAATTGCCCATAGTTCCAGGGCTGTGTGGGTTAGGTGGATTAGCAATGGCAAAGGCAGGGTTATGGGGTGGGCTGGTCGGATGCTTCTCTTTGGAGGGTCATTGTGGACCTGATGGAGTGAATGGCCTGCTTCCACACTACGGATTCTATGATGAAGCATAATTGCATAATAGCTTATTTATGACAATTATTTGAGTGAGCTTTCATCAACAGCAGCTTACGATGGTATAAACTGAGCAGTGGCACAGTTTGAAGCGACATGTCTGTGAATGCAAACTTGCATTTTCTAGTCTGACACTCGGAGCTACTGACAAATGACCAGTGTAATACTGAGGGAATGTTGCACTCTGTCTTTTGGATGATAGTCACCATCTGTGGATTCTGGGACATGATTTGAAAGAAGAGCAGGTAAAGCCAATATTTATTCCTCACAGCATCAAAAGAACAGCTTATCTAGTTATGTGAAGCTTGCTGTGTGTCGGTTGGTGACTAACTTTCCTTCATGAAATGTTGCCTTTACTTTGAAAATATTTCACTTGCTATAACACCTGCTGAGATATCCTGTGCTCATGAAAGATTTGCCATATAAATGTAATTTTTTGCTGCCAGGATATAAACCTCTTTCAAATGATGTAACTGAATGTTGTCACCTGCTGAAAATAGAGAATAAAAATCCAAAGAAACCATATCATTCACTGAACAAAATGCAACAGTAACAGCCTGAAAGAGATTACATTAACTTTATTAGGAAAGGGTTTTGAATAAATTGTGCTGTGTTCCATGCTGGTAGCAAAATCATTAAGAGTTTCAAACATAAGAGGTTGCTTCTTTCTCACTAATAGACAACAGTCGCAGCTACAAAGCTCTCTGCTTCATGTGTAGCTCCAGTCCTGTCGAACAGACTTTGAATTCTTTGCAACCATCATGTATACTTCAGATGTATGGTCACTTGCCTATAAAAGGACAACAACGCGCAATTCATTAGATTGTTGAATCATTTATGTTTGGCAATCTGGGAAGCACGGCCGAGCCTTAAATCAATAAAAGCAATTGATTTTGTATAGGAGAGGTGCAAGATGTTCCTTAAAGAAATGAGAGAGTAATGGCTTGCCGAGGAATGGTACTCATTTACTGGACATTCTTCACCTATTCTGGAAAGTGAAGAAGATATTTTATTTAAAACATACATACTTTAAATATTCAATAGAAAACCAATATAACATCATCAATGAATTCATTCATTTTATTATTTGTACATACCATCCAAGTCAACTTTGCCATCATTGTTGTTGCCCCCCTCCCTCACGGTTTCATTAGTTTCCTTATCTGAAAAAGGCTCTCCAGTAGCAATGAAGATTTCATTCAGCTCATCGCAATCTACGAAACCATCAATATTCCTAGAGTCAGGAAGAAAAGTATGAATGTCTCCAACCCAGCAATCTGTCTCAGTAAAATAGAAGTTGCTACATGAGAAAAGATCAGATCCATCTACTTTCACTTTCTTTCAGCCTGGAAATTTACATTACATAATCTAATCACAGTAATCCATCTTGGTCACTGGTGTACAACAGATCGAAATGTGATGCATAAGCATCTCATGAAAGAGCTTCAGAAACCTTAGGTCCTCTGTCACTAGTTCTATCCGAGCATTGTACACTTACCACACAATTCCTCAAATTACTCATGACCTGAACTGAATAGAGTGCCCTCTACTCTGAAAGCAATCTAATATAATCTTTCATTGTTACCCCCATTCCTTAAATATTTGCTAGCTTCCCTTTAATTCCAATTATAATCTTTCATCACACTCTCTGCTTTCAGAGAGACCACTCTCTCCACAACTCCCTTGACGCTCCACGCTCCCTTCCAACACCACCACACCCGGCACTTTCCCCTGCAACCACAGCAAGTGCAACACCTGCCCTCACACCTCCTCCCTCACCCCCATCCCAGGCCCCAAGATGACTTTCCACATCAAGCAGATGTCCACCTGCATATCCGCCAATGTGGTATACTGTATCCACTGTACCTGGTGTGGCTTCCTGTACATTGGGAAAACCAAGCGGAGGCTTGGGGACTGCTTTGCAGAACACCTACGCTCGGTCCACAGTAAACAACTGCACCTCCCAGTCACGAACCATTTTAACACCCCCTCCCATTCCTTGGACAACATGTCCATCCTGGGCCTCCTGCAGAGCCATAATGATGCCACCCGTAGGTTGCAGGAACAGCAACTCATATTCCGCTTTGGGAATCCTGCAGCCTAATTGTATCAATGTGGATTTCACCAGCTTCAAAATCTCCCCTCCCCCCACTGCATCCCAAAACCAACCCAGCTCATCCCCGCCTGCCTAACCTGTTCTTCCTCTCACCTATCCCGTCCTCCCACCTTAAGCCGCGCCTCCATTTCCTACCTACTAACCTCATCCTGCCCCCTTGACCTGTCCGTCCTCCCTGGACTGACCTATCTCCTCTCTACCTCCTCACCCATACTCTCCTCTCCACCTATCTTTTCCTCTATCCATCTTCAGTCCGCCTCCCCCTCTCTCCCTATTTATTTCAGAATCGTCTCCCCATCCCCTTTTTCTGATGAAGGGACTAGGCCTGAAATGTCAGCTTTTGTGCTCCTAAGATGCTGCTTGGCCTGCAGTGATAAGAACTTATGTTGTGGAATAGAAAGTTAAAACAGCAAGAACAGCTGCGGAGAGAATGGATGAATATGCATTAGTGCATAAATCGAAATCTAGTTTCATTCCATGCAATTTCATTCCATGCAGGATAGATATTGGGAAAGAGGGAGATCCTTCTATGAAAACAAAAAGTAGATCGCCCTGGGAACAGTTTGCCATATGTGAAAATCGAAAACCAGGAGGGTGTAAAAGAAATGAAAGACCTCAGGTGTTTTCATTGCAATAAGGTGGGACCAACTAAGTCATAGTGCTGGAGGTTTAAGAAAAGCAAGGGGGAAAAGGACATTGTAACAGAGGCCAAGCCAGCGGGATTAATTGAGGTTGTGAAGGAAATCCCAAGTGAACCTGACGAGCTGCAGATGAGTGAACAGCTCAGTCTCAGGCTGAATTGTAAGATAGCGTCCAATGTTTTCAAAGACTTTATCTGTGTGGGTAAGGTTGACTCAGGTAGAACCAGGGGAGTAGGTAAAGAAGTTAAAATATTGGCAGATTCCAGAGCTATTCAGTGTCTAATAGAGAGAGATGAAAATATTTGCACTCCTTCTGAAATATTGCCTGGGAGTGTGATAATCTGTGGAATAAATGGAGAGAGGATCAGTGTACCCCTGTGTAAGATAAGGCTAGAAAGTCCAATCAAGACTCGGGAGGTGATAAGTGGGAGTGATTGAATGAGTGTCTTTTCCAGGAATACAAATAGTTTGTTATTGGAAACGATTTAACTGGATCACAGGTGGGAGTGATGTCCAAAGTAATGGAAAATCCAAAAGAAAACCAGCGAACCTGAGGAGTTAAGAAAAAACCCTGTAATTTTTCCGGACTATGTGGCGACAAGATCCCACAGCCATAACTCAAGACAAGAAGGGAAAACAAAAGAGAAAGATGAAGGAATTGAGGTTCAGTTAGCTGACACTCTGTTTGATGAGATGGTAGAGGAAAATCCTAAGCAGGTGGAGAATCAGGCAAGGGTGTTTAGCTCTGAAAAATGAATGGAGGTGTAACAAACGGATGAGACGATAAACAATTTATATCATAAAGCTAACTCAGAAAAGGAACCAAAATGGTATTACCTTAGGGATTAAATCCTGAAGCAGAAATGGAAATCTTGGCAGGTTATTGCAGATGAGAAATGAATGAAGTTCACCAGATTGTGTTGTTGGTAGCACATAGACAGAAAATATTGCGGGTAGCACATGATTTACCTATAGCGAGTGAGGAAGACTCAGGCTAAGCCACAGAAACATTTCTATTGGCCTCGATTACATAAAGATGTGATTGCATTTTGCCATACCCATCATATGTGTCACATGAAAGGAAAGCCACAGGCAGTAATAAAACCAACACTTTTGATACCAATTCCTATATGTAAAGAACCTTTTACACGGGTTATAACCAATTGTCTAGGTCTTCTACCTAAAACCAGTATTTGCTAACCGTAATGAATGTGTCTACCAGATTACCAGAGGCAATTCCATTGCAGAATGTCAAGGCAAAAAATATTGTGGAGGAGTTGTTGGTTTTCTTTACCCGTAATGGACTATCCAAGGCGATTCAGTCAGACCACGGGTTCAACTTTACCGCCAAACTATTTAAGTCGGTCATGGATGGTTTAGGTATTAAAGACTTTAAATCAAGTGTGTACCATCCTGAGTCGCAAGGAGCATTGGAAAGGTGATATCAGACCCTAAAGACAACACTGATGGCTTATTTGAGATAATGGGAAATGCAGATGCTGGAGAATTCCAAGATAATAAAATGTGAAGCTGGATGAACACAGCAGGCCAAGCAGCATCTCAGGAGCACAAAAGCTGACGTTTCGGGCCTAGACCCTTCATCAGAGAGGGGGATGGGGAGAGGGAACTGGAATAAATAGGAAGAGAGGGGGAGGCGGACCGAAGATGGAGAGTAAAGAAGATAGGTGGAGAGAGTATAGGTGGGGAGGGAGGGAGGGGATAGGTCAGTCCAGGGAAGACGGACAGGTCAAGGAGGTGGGATGAGGTTAGTAGGTAGATGGGGGTGCAGTTTGGGGTGGGAGGAAGGGATGGGTGAGAGGAAGAACCGGTTAGGGAGGCAGAGACAGGTTGGACTGGTTTTGGGATGCAGTGGGTGGGGGGGGAAGAGCTGGGCTGGTTGTGTGGTGCAGTGGGGGGAGGGGACGAACTGGGCTGGTTTAGGGATGCAGTAGGGGAAGGGGAGATTTTGAAACTGGTGAACCCCTACAACCACACATCAACGAATACCAGTCACGGTTGGACATAGAGCAGTTTTTCCGCCGTCTTCGCCTCCATGCCTACTTCTTCAACCGGGAACCTAACCCTCCTTCCACTGACCCCTTCACCCGCTTCCAACACAAGTCCTCCTCCTGGACACCACCCCCAGGCCTCCTATCCTCCCTCGACCTCTTCATCTCCAACTGCCGTCGAGACATTAACCGCCTCAACCTCTCCACCCCTCTCACCCATTCCAACCTCTCCCCCGCAGAACGGGCAGCCCTCCGCTCCCTCCGCTCCAACCCCAACCTCACCATCAAACCCGCAGACAAGGGTGGCGCAGTGGTAGTATGGCGCACTGACCTCTACATCGCCGAGGCCAGACGCCAACTCTCCGACACCACCTCCTACCGCCCCCTCGATCATGACCCCACACCCGAGCACCAAACCATCATCTCCAACACCATTCACGACCTCATCACCACAGGGGACCTCCCACCCACAGCCTCCAACCTCATTGTTCCCCAACCCCGCACGGCCCGTTTCCATCTCCTTCCCAAAATCCACAAACCTGCCTGCCCTGGTCGACCCATCGTCTCAGCCTGCTCCTGCCCCACTGAACTCATCTCCACCTATCTGGACTCCATTTTCTCCCCTTTGGTCCAGCAACTCCCCACCTACGTCCGTGACACCACCCACGCCCTCCACCTCCTCCAGGACTTCCAATTCCCTGGCTCCCAACACCTCATATTCACCATGGATGTCCAGTCCCTATACACCTGCATTCTGCACGGAGATGGCCTCAAGGCCCTCCGCTTCTTCCTGTCCCGCAGGCCCGACCAGCCCCCCTCCACCGACACTCTCATCCGCCTAGCTGAACTCGTCCTCACCCTCAACAACTTCTCTTTTGACTCTTCCCACTTCCTACAGACTAAGGGGGTGGCTATGGGCACCCGCATGGGCCCCAGCTATGCCTGCCTCTTTGTAGGTTACGTGGAACAGTCCCTCTTCCGCACCTACACAGGCCCCAAACCCCACCTCTTCCTCCGGTACATTGTGACTGTATCGGCGCCGCCTCTTGCTCCCCAGAGGAGCTCGAACAGTTCATCCACTTCACCAACACCTTCCACCCCAACCTTCAGTTCACCTGGGCCATCTCCAGCACATCCCTCACCTTCCTGGACCTCTCAGTCTCCATCTCAGGCAACCAGCTTGTAACTGATGTCCATTTCAAGCCCACCAACTCCCACAGCTACCTAGAATACACCTCCTCCCACCCACCCTCCTGCAAAAATTCCATCCCCTATTCCCAATTCCTCCGCCTCCGCCGCATCTGCTCCCACGTAAAGACATTCCACTCCCGCACATCCCAGATGTCCAAGTTCTTTAAGGACCGCAACTTTCCCCCCACAGTGATCGAGAACGCCCTTGACCGCGTCTCCCGTATTTCCGGCAACACATCCCTCACACCCCGCCCCCGCCACAACCGCCCTAAGAGGATCCCCCTCGTTCTCACACACCACCCTACCAACCTCCGGATACTACGCATCATCCTCCGACACTTTCGCCATTTACAATCCGACCCCACCACCCAAGACATTTTTCCATCCCCACCCCTGTCTGCTTTCCGGAGAGACCACTCTCTCCGTGACTCCCTTGTTCACTCCACACTGCCCTCCAACCCCACCACACCCGGCACCTTCCCCTGCAACCGCAGGAAATGCTACACTTGCCCCCACACCTCCTCCCTCACCCCTATCCCAGGCCCCAAGATGACATTCCACATTAAGCAGAGGTTCACCTGCACATCTGCCAATGTGGTATACTGCATCCATTGTACCCGGTGCGGCTTCCTCTACATTGGGGAAACCAAGCAGAGGCTTGGAGACCGCTTTGCAGAACACCTCCGCTCAGTTCGCAACAAGCAACTGCACCTCCCAGTCGCAAACCATTTCCACTCCCCCTCCCATTCTCTAGATGACATATCCATCATGGGCCTCCTGCAGTGCCACAATGATGCCACCCGAAGGTTGCAGGAACAGCAACTCATATTCCGCCTGGGAACCCTGCAGCCTAATGGTATCAATGTGGACTTCACCAGTTTCAAAATCTCCCTTCCCCTACTGCATCCCTAAACCAGCCCAGCTCTTCCCCCCCACCCACTGCATCCCAAAACCAGTCCAACCTGTCTCTGCCTCCCTAACCGGTTCTTCCTCTCACCCATCCCTTCCTCCCACCCCAAGCCGCACCTCCATCTACCTACTAACCTCATCCCACCTCCTTGACCTGTCCGTCCTCCCTGGACTGACCTATCCCCTCCCTATCTCCCCACCTATACTCTCTCCACCTATCTTCTTTACTCTCCATCTTCGGTCCGCCTCCCCCTCTCTCCCTATTTATTCCAGTTCCCTCTCCCCATCCCCCTCTCTGATGAAGGGTCTAGGCCCGAAACGTCAGCTTTTGTGCTCCTGAGATGCTGCTTGGCCTGCTGTGTTCATCCAGCCTCACATTTTATTATACTGACGGCTTATTGCCAGGATTACCCGAATAATTGGGATAAAGGAATCCCATGCATATTATTTCCAATAGAGACGCAGCTAATGAATCAATTCAGTTTATTCCATTTGAATTGATATTTGTACATGAAGTACGAGGGTCTTTAAAATTAATTAAGGAGAGGTTGATAGGTTTGAAGTCAGAGATCTCACAGTTGGATCATGCATACGAGATGAGAGAAAGATTAAACAGAGTAGGTGAATTAGCTACTCAAAGATAGTAAGTGTGGAGCTGGAGGAACACAGCAGGCCAAGCTGCATCAGAAGAACAGGAAAGTTGATGATTTGGGCCGGGACCCTTCTTCAGAAATGTGGGAGGGGGATGGAGCTGAGAAATAAATAGAGAGGGGGGATGGGGCGGGGGAAGGTAGGTGGGATGGTGATAGATGAATGCGGGTAGGGAGTGGTGGGGATTAGTCAGTGAGGTGGAAGGAGCAGATAGGTGGGAGAGAAGATGGACAGGTTATGTCAGGTCAAGGAGAGTGGGGATGAGAGGGAGGGTTGGTCATGGGATGAAGCCAGGGATGGGGAGATTTTGAAATTGATAAAAGCCAATTTAGGCCATTGGGCTTAGGCTCCCAAGGCAGAATATGAGGTGCTGCTCCTCCAGTTTCAAGGTGGCACTATTGTGACACTGGAGGAGGCCCCAGATGAACATGTCATCCAGGGTGTGGGAAGGGGAGTTACATAGAACATAGAATGGTACAGCACAGGACAGGGCCTTTGGCCCACGATGTTGTGCCAACCTGTTATCTGACTAAGATCAATCTACCCTGCATAACCTACATTTCACCATCCTCCATGTGCCTATCCAAGTGTTGCTTAAAAGTCTCTAAAGTGTCTGACCCCACTACCACTGCCGGCAGCACATTCCACACACCCACCACTCTCTGTGCGAAGAACCTACCTCTGACATCTCCCCTATAACTTGCTCCAATCACTTTAAAATTATGCCCCCTTGTAATAGTCATTTCCGCCCTGGGAAAAAGTCTCTGATTATCCACTCTATCTATGCCTCTCATCATTTTGTACACCTCTATCAAGTCACCTCTCATCTTTCTTCGCTCCAATGAAAAAAGTCCTACCTTCCTCAACTATTCCACATAAGACCTGCCCTCCAATCCAGGCAGCATCCTGGTAAATCTCTTCTACACCCTCTCTAAAGCTTCCACATCTTTCGTAAAATGAAATGACCAGAACTGAACACAACATCCAAGTGTGGTCTAACCAGAGTTTTATAAAGCTGTAGCATAACCTCATGGCTCTTAAACTCAATTCCCCTGCTAATGAAAGCCAACACACCATATGCCTTCTTTACAACCGTATCAATTTGGGTAGCAACTTTGAGGAATCTCTGGAGATGGACCCCAAGATTCCTCTGTTCCTACACACTGCCAAGAATCCTGCCATTAACCTTGTATTCTGCATTCAAATTTGACCTTCACAAATGAATCACTTCACACTTTTCTGGGTTGAATTCCATCTGCTACTTCTTTGCCAAACTCTGCATCCTGTCAGTGTCCCGTTGCAACCTGCAACAGCCCTTCACATGCTGTCCACAACTCCACCAAACTTTGTGTCATCGGCAAACTTACTAACCAACACTTCCACTTCCTCATCCAAGTCATTTATAAAGATCACAAACAGCAGAGGCCCCAGAACAGATCCCTGCAGAACATCACTAGTCACCGAGCTCCAGGCTGAATACTTTACATCTACTACCACCCTCTGTCTTCATTTGGACAGCTAATTCTGTATCCAGACAGCACATTTCCCCGAATCCTATGCCTTCTTACTTTCTGAATGAGCCTACTGAATGATCCGGAGTTGACATGGTTCGCGACTGGAAGGTATTGTTGTTTGTCACAAACAGAGCGCAGGTGCTGTACAAACCAAGCCTTTGCTTGGTCTCACCGAGGTAGAGGAGGTCACATCGGGAGCAGTGGATGCAACAGACCACATTGACGGATGTGCAGGTGAACCTCCGTCTGATGTGAAAGGTTTGCTGGGTGCCTTGAATAGAGGTGAGGAGTGAGGTGTAGGGGGAGGTGTAGCACTTCCTGCAGTTGCAGGGAAAGGTGCTGGTGGGTGGTGGGGCTAGTGGGAAGTGCGGATTGGACGAGGGAGTCACAGAGAAAGCAGTCCCTACAAAAGGCAGAGACGGGTGGGGAGGGAAATATATCTTTGGTTGTGGGGTCAGATTGCAGGTGGCAGAAGTGGCGGAGGATGATACGGAGGTTAGTGGGGTGATATGTGAGGACAAGTGGGATTCTGACTTTGATTTTGTTGGGGGGAGGGGATGTGAGAGCAGAGGTGCAAGAAATGCAAGAGATGCGGTTGGGAGCATTTTTGACCACAGAAGGGACGGAGTTGCAGTCCTTGAAAAAAGAGGACATCTGGGATGTATGGGAGTGGAATGGTTGATTTTGGGAGCAGACGATCCCAGCATTTGAAAGTGGCATAGCACCTAATGAAGTAAGAAGCGGATAAGAAATCTAAAATTCATTTGCCCATAGGGATAAAGTATTGGTGCTGTTATCAGTGTTAGGAGATCCCTTCACAGCAATGTTTAGTGGTCTCAATCAGATTGAGCATAATTTAAGTCAGGTGAGTTACCTGGTAAAGGTGCCATATAGGAAAAACACATTACTATGACAGGGAAAGGGATCCAAAGAAACAGGTATTAGTTACTATCACACAGAGTGAGGAATCAGATCCAGATGATGTGGATTTTGATGTGCCTCAGAATAAATTGAATAATGATGCCCATGTGTCGTGTTCAACTAGGACATCGAGGGGCACGAATTCAACTGGGACAACATATTGATAATTGCGCAGGCCAAACAGAGACATGCCAGAGAAATCCTGGAGGCCTAGTATTCCAACTGGAACTCCATCAACAAACACATTGAATTAGACCCCGTGTACAAACCACTGAGAAACAAAACCGGAAGTAATACCAACCACCCCAGCAAACCAAGAAATAAAAATTGGAAGAGGGACAGAACACAGATGCTTCACTGGAGGCACACTGACGATGCTACCTAGCAGGGTGATAAAATGTTTGCAACCAAACCCATCGGCTCAGTGAGCATGCCCACAACCTCATCCACAATCTGAGCTACAAATCTTCTCGAAAACTTTAAAACACCATCTAAAAATATCAAAGAAACCAACAGCACAACTAGTTAATATTTCTGACAGAAGAATTGACAGAGCAGGAATTCCTGACAAAACACTTGGCATGGAACTCGTATTTATTGGAACGGCATACAATTAGAATCCTGTTTTATTTGAGAATAGTTAGTGCTTAGGAGGAACTTGTTTGGTTTGTTAATAGTTTATTTAATTTGTTTACTGTCAGAGTTATACAAATAAATTGTTACTAATTGATTGTAAAGTGAGTGTCAGTCAACAATTATTTTATTTAACCGCTACAGGTTGCTGAAAGGCAGGTTACACCGCTCTTCACACTCCTGTTACAAATTATAGGGCAAAGTGGTCCATGGTTCAGTGCATATTTTGCAGTTGCTAGTTGTGTTAGAAATGTTTCTAGCAACAAATGTTTTGATGTTTCTGCTTCACTGTGATTTTTGGGAAGTTATGTTGGACTCGAAACAAAAACTCCTTTTTTCTCTCTCTCTCTACAGATGGCGCTACATGAACTGAGATTTTCTTTTATTATTTCAAATTACCATCTTCTGTAGTATTTTGTTTGTGTAACAGATGTAATTCATTGCTAAATTGGTTTAGTTACATTAATTTAAAGGTAAAATCACCATAGTCTCACCAGATCATACAGCTGCTTTCTCATTAGAGAGAGATGACTGGTGGTAAGTTTAACCTGAGAGTCAGCATGCCTCAGCTCACTGCTGAGAAGGGGAGAGAGATAATGGGAACTGCAGAGGCTGGAGAACCCAAGGTAGCAAAGTGTGAAGCTGGATGAACACAGCAGGCCAAGCAGCATCTCAGGGGCACAAAAGCTGATGTTTCGGGACTAGACTCTTCATCAGAGAGGGGGATGGGGAGAGGGTTCTGAAATAAATAGGGAGAGAGGGGGAGGCAGACCGAAGATGGAGAGAAAAGAAGATAGGTGGAGAGGAAAGTATAGGTGGGGAGGTAGGGAGGGGATAGGTCAGTCCAGGGAGGACGGACAGGTCAAGGAGGCACGATGAGGTTAGTAGGTAGGAAATGGAGGTGCGGCTTTGAGGTGGGAGGAAGGGATAGGTGAGAGGAAGAACAGGTTAGGGAGGTGGGGACAAGCTAGGCTGGTTTTGGGATGCAGTGGGGGGAGGGGACGAGCTGGGCTGGTTTTGGGATGCAGTGCGGGATGGGGAAATTTTGAAACTGGTGAAGTCCACATTGATACCATTCGGCTGCGGGGTTCCCAAGCGGAATATGAGTTGCTGTTCCTGCAAACTTCGGGTGGCATCATTGCGGCAATGCAGGAGGCCCATGATGGACATGTCGTCTGAGGAATGGGAGGGGGAGTTAAAATGGTTCGCGACTGGGAGGTGCAGTTGTTTATTGCGAACCTTCATGGTAACCTGAACTGGTGCAGGAATTAAACCCAGTGTCACTCTGTATTGCAAACTAGCTGTCCAAGCAACTGAACTCGCTGGGCCCCCACTTTACATTTCACTTCAAGTAGGTGTGGTTTTCTGCCTGCTGTGCTGATCTTTAACTGGGTTCTTTCATTTTACAATGTGTACAATGGTGAAACTACTGCCTCAAAATGGAATTTCTTCATGGCCATTGTTCTACCAAATTAATAAAATGTCAAACTCACTTATCAAAAAAAAAGAATTTTTCCAACATTTCTGCAGAATTTCCTTTTGCCTTCTCTTTCATCTGCCTCAACATCATGTAAGCATAGTGCTGGTTTGGTGTGATGCAGTTCCTAGCATTTAAGCACAGATGCAGCCATTCAGTTCAATGTAGTAAAATATCAAACACAACATGTCAAACACATGAAAGAATTGTTCCTTTCCTTTATAGTCTGCCTCGCCATCATCACTCTTCATATTCAACGGTGCCACTATTCAAGTTAAGACCACATTGAAATATAAGATCTGTGTATTATTAAACATGAACATTTGAGAAAAAATTCATTTTTTGAAACAAGTGATATTGTGAGGATTATTGAGAAATGCGTTCTTACCATCGCCATCCACTTCCTCAATGATGACATCCATATCTACTCTGGTGAGGTCCTGACCCGGCATTTTCATCACTTGAAACTCTCCTTGATGTTGATGTCACTATAAGAATCAATTTTCTTAAACACAGCTTTAAACTCTAGAAAAGAAATGTATGTAATTCCTGTCATGTTACTACTTGGTTCATTCTGTTTCAGAGAATTGTCAGCAATTAGTCAATATATCTTTTCATAGGCATTCAGGTGTAGATTAAGTAAGAACAGTGCTGGCTTGGTGTTGCACAGTTCATAGTGTTTAAGTACAGATACAACCATTCAGTTCAACAGCTCATTTCCAATGTACAAGTTTCATGTGAGCATCAGTGATAACTCTTGCAATGTGAAATTTGACCACGCTGTGGGAAAAGCCAAGAATCCATCATACATGCAGTGGGGTAAACTACTGTGTATGAATTAATGAAGATGTGAATTAACTTAGACATAGATTTAGATTTTATTAACACAAGTACACAAGCACAGAAGTACAGGGGTGGACGCTAGGAAGTTGTTTCCGTTAGGCGGGGAGACTAGGACCCGTGGGCACAGCCTTAAAATTAGAGGGGGTAAATTTAAAACTGAAATGAGACGACATTTCTTCAGCCAGAGAGTGGCGGGCTTGTGGAATTCATTGCCGCAGAGTGCAGTGGAGGCCGGGACGTTGGATGCCTTCAAGGCAGAGATCAACAAATTCTTGATCTCAGAAGGAATCAAGAGCTATGGGGAGAGTGCAGGGAAGTGGAGTTGAAATGCCCATCAGCCATGATTTAAATGGCAGAGTAGACTTGATGGGCCAAATGGCCTTACTTCCACTCCTATGTCTTATGGTCTTATGGCCTTATACAGGGGTACAGTGAAAAGTATATATTGTTACCACACACAGCCCCATCTCAGGCACAAAGGCACCTACGTCCAAAAAATGTAGGCAAGAGAAACAAGAGTTAAAAATTTAAACATTACCTTTGCAGAATTAGTAGAAAAGTAAACAAATAAGGTAACAATTAACAATAAAGCACTTCTTCAATTAGGCTAGAAAATGGAAGGGCTACTTAACCAACAGCACTTCTCTTGGTTGCTCCAAATGAGCTCATTGAAGGAAAAAACTGCACAGAGCAAAATTACAAACAACACAATTTGGAGTCTCCTAACATCGAGAAGACCAAACACACAGACTGGAAGACCATTTTGCTGAACACTTCAGCGCAGCTCACAAAAATGTCCATGAGCTTTCAGTGACATTTCATTCTAATGCCCTACCGTGCCCTGAGGCTGACATCGACTTGGCCTGCTGCACTGTTCCACGGAAGCTCAACGTAACAAACAGTGCCTTTTCTTCTAATTAGGCATTTTAAAGCCTTCTGGACTCAAATATTTCACGCCATTTTGCAGCGTCCTCTGTTTTGTTTCATTTGCTTTGTGTTTTTATTTTTTGCTTTAGGCAGCAGCACACTTGTTCTAGACACATTTTTGTTTCTTTTGTTTTCTTGCCCCATCTCAATTTACTTCGGTCTCCTGAGACTGACTGTTCTGTCATCAAGCTCCCCTGTCTTCCAATGTATCACAGGTCTTTCTTGAGTCCAAAAAGAGGACAGGGTGGAGTATGAAAGTGACAAGCCACTGAAAGTTCAGTGAGATGCTTGTGAACTGCGCTGAAATGTTCAGCATAATGGTCATCCAGTCTGTGTTTTTTTTCTCCAATGTACAGGAGACTCTATTTTGAAGACAAAATACAGTGGACTAGATTGAAAGAAGTATGTATAAATCAATCCTTCACCTGAATGAGATGTTACGGGTCTTGAACAGTGAGGATGGAGGAGATAAAAGGCTAGGTGTTATATCTGCTGCTTTTCTCTAGAAAGGACACATGGGATTCGAATGAGCTGTTGGAAGTGTCTATAGACATCCTTTACCCCACTTTTTGAAAAAGGCAGCAGTGTAAGCATTGTTTACAATGACTTTCAAGAACTTGATATTTAAAAGTGCAGAAATGTTTTCCACAGCTCTCAGCTGTGAAACAGTCCTTTCCCCAATTCAATCCACAAACAAATATAAACTACACTAAAAGATAACAAAATGTGTGGCAGGATGAACACAGCAGGTCAAGCAGCATCTCAGGAGCACAAAAGCCACACACTTTGTAATCTTGGATTCTCCAGCATCTGCAGTTCCCATTATCTCTAAACTAAAAGATACTGTCTTTACGACTTGTGCAACAAAGGTTCATAGAGGAAGCCCTGATGGACAAAAAAGCAGCAACTGAAGGAGTTCAGATAACAGCAGGCTACTCTGACCTCAGGCAGATTAGAAAATGAGCTTCAGAGAAGCATCTTTCTGGTCAAGAAGAGGCCAGAGGAGCAAAGTGAGAAAATGCCAGAGGAAAATGATTCCTTTTGATGGCAAATACATCACCATTTTGTCAGCTGTTTGCAAATGACCATTCCTTTTCTTTTGAATACTGCAGAATTCCAAGATGATGGTTGTGGAAATCTGTGTTCTGATGCAGGATGACTTAATGCCGCACAGATTCCATAGAAGTCTTCTTACTTGAGCCTCCAAGGTCATTAGTACCCTGAAGTTTTATGCAAACAGATTATTCCAAGCTTCGAGTGTGGACCTGGGTGGCATCTTGCAGTTGGTAGCTCATCACACCATTAGACAGGACACAGATGGCCTATTTTGGGGGATGAGGTTAATCGTAATAGTCATGGGTTTAGAAGGTTCAACCTAAGGAGCCTTGGTGAATTTCTGCAGTGCTTTTTGTAGAGGATGCACATTATCGCTATTAAGTTATAGATTGAGGGAATGAATATCTGTGGATGTGGTCCCTAGCAACAGACTGCTTTATTCTAGATTATGTGCTGCTCCCTGTGCATTGTTGGAGCTGCACTCATCAGGGCAATTGGAAAGTATTCCATCATGCCTATCTGCTATAAGGCAGGTTATGGAAGTTCTGGATTATTTAACTACTGCCAACATTTGACACCTAATATTTCAACAATAGCAGAATTACAATCCACATGAGGTTACAAACCACTGGGAACTGGCTTTGTAACAGAAGATGACAATGAGGCTCCCAGAGGACATAGTGACTGGGCAAGGGGGTCTCTGTCAGACTAGGTTGGATGGTTTGTAATGGAACTGTATAAGTGTTATGGACCAGACCAAACACCCCTAAAGTATAAACCTAGGTGCCAGATTTTCGAATTTTTTTTCTGAAAAGGCAAGTGAAAGGCACAATGTTCCAGATTTGATTTGATTAGTCCACCACTAAGCTTTAATCAAAACGCATTTTAATCTTACAACACATTTAAAATACAGCAAAAAGATGAATTGGCATAACTTTACTCAAGTGGACTACTTAATTAGATAAGATATTATTGATCCCCTATTCATCAGTTGGTCTAAAACAGGCAGCATCCCAAAAACACACCCATGTCAAAGGCAATCCATCAACGCAGTTATTATTCTCAGATGCTGCCTCTCTCCAGTCTACTAGAAAGAAATACTGAAAGAAACAAGTCAACACAGTGTGGAGCTGGAGGAACATGGCAGCTGAGCAGCATCAGAGGAACAGGAAAGTCGACGTTTTGGGTTGGGACCCTTCTTCAGAACTGAGGAGATGGAAGGCCGCTGGGAAATAAATAGAGGGAGGAGGGGTGAGGCTGGGGGAAGGTAGGTGAGATGGTAATAGGTTGATGTAGGTAGGGGTTATTGGGGATTGGTCAGTGGGAAGTGTGGGACAGATAGGTGGGAAAGAAGGTGGATGGGTTGTGTCAGGTCGAGGAGATGAGAGGGAAGAGAGATGGGGCTAGTGGAGCGGAGGTAGGATGGAGATAAGTGGATGCAGGTGGGGTGTAGTAGGCATTAGTCAGTGGGAAAGGTGAGCTGGGGAAGAAGATATACGAGTTGTGTCAGGTCAAGGAGACTGGGATGAGAGGGAAGTTTGGATACAGGATGAGATCAGGGGTGGGGTGATTTTAAAACTGGTCAATTCTATGTTCATGCCATCAGGCTGTCAGTTCTCCAGGCAGGAGATGAGATGTTGCTGCTCCAGTTTGCATGTGGCGTCATTGTGGCTCTGGGAGGAGGCTCAGGATGGACATGTCATCCAGGGAGTGGGAGAGAGAGTTAAAATGGTTAGCGGCTGGAAGGTGTTGTCGATTATTGCATCCAGAGCACAGATACTCCACAAAATGGTCCCTGCATCAGATACATTTTATGTTTTATTTTTATACCTCTAAGTAACCTGTTCTGACATGACATGATAATTCCACTAAACCCAGAAATATGGACATGTGCTACAAGAGCCCATGAATCCTGCTTTTTTTTAATGACCCTTCACCGAATTAACTAATTAAAACAACAAGTAACAAGCCAAAGCTCATCAAATGCCAAATCTCAACTTTTTTTCATTAATGAGTCCAGCCACGTTATTACATACATCTGGGGTATTTGTGACTTGAACCCTGGTCTTCTGGGTCAGAGTAAGGGACAGTACCACTGCTCCGGAAGTGCCCAGCTCTTGAAATTGTGAATCGACCTCTTTAGAAATGTTATGACACAATCTGGAGCAGATGGAATTGAATCTGGGCCTCCAGGCTCAGAGATAGGGATATCACCACTGTAGCCTGCCACCTCTTCTTTATTACAAACCTGAATCAAATTATCCATTTATTCTGGCTTATATTTTCTGAAGTAAAACAACACTAAATTACCCATGACATTAGTTAAAATAACAAGTTAGAAGCATTATTAGTAATCTCATGGTTAAAAATCACTGAAAAAAAAGTTTTGTAATGTAATTGAATTCCACCTTAAATTATTTTCATTCTTGTTTTGCCAATGTTCAACTGAAATGTTGAGTAAATGTGAGGGGCCACGTAGTTTATTGCTCCACCTAGGCTTTACATTTTTGCACTCATTAATGAACACACACCTTGTGGATAAAAGACTACTTTTCTGCTGATTTGCAATCAAATTTGTCCTTAGAAACATCATATAATTATGATTTTTTTTCCTTATAATTCTTGTTTTATAATTTCATGGATGAGATTCACACTATAAATTGGGTGAGGAATTGCCATGTTGTCTTTGCCGGCAACAATACGGACAGCACAACAGTTAGCACCACTGCCTCATCACTGCAGGGAGTTGGTTTCAATTTCATCCTTAGATGACTGTCCCTCTGTCTGTGTGAGCTTCCTCTGGGTGCTCTGGTTTGCATCCACGGTTCAAAGATGTGCAGGTTAGGTGGATTAGCTGTGGGAAATGCAGGGTTAGAGGGTAGGGGGTGAATGCTCTTCAGAGGGTTGGTGTGGACTTGATGGGATGAATAACCTGCTTCCACGCTGTAGGGATTCTATGATTAAACATCATTGCATAATTGTTAAATAAGTTGAGTGAACGTTCACCAACAGAAGCTTCCTGTACTGTAGGCTGAGCTGCGGCTCAGTTTGAAGCACTCTTGTCCGCGAATGAAAACTTGCATTTTCTAGTCTGACACGAGGGGCTACTGACAAATGGCCAGTGTAATACTGAGGGAATGTTGCACTCTCAGATACTTTGTCTTTTGGATGACAGCTGCCATAATGTGGATCCTGGGACATGATTTAAAAGAACAGCAGGAGAGGCCAATATTTATTCCTCATAATATCACAAGAATAGATTATCTAATTCTGTGGAATTTGCCGTGTGTAGGTTGACAACTATTTTTCATTCATGAAACACTGACTATACTTTAAAAATATACTTCAATTGCTATAATACCTATTGAGATATCCTGTGCTCATGAAAGATGTGCCATATAAATGTAAATAGTTTTGGTGCCAAGATATAAACCTCCTTTGAATGATGTAACTGAATGCTGTCGCCTGCTGAAAATAGAGAATAAAATGCCAAAGAATCCATATCATTCACCAAATGAAATGTAACATCAACTGGCTGAAAAAGATGACGTTAACTTTATTAGGAAAGGGTTTTGAATGAATTGTGCTGTGTTCTATGCTGGTAACAAAATCATTAAGAGTTTCATGGGAGGTTGCTTCTTCCTCACAAACAGAGAACTGTCGCAGCTACGAAGCTCTCAGCTTCTAGTCTAGTCCTGTCAAACAGATTTTGAGTTCTTTGCAACCAGCATGTATATTTCAGATGTCTGATCAGTTGGCTACAGACAGAGGGCAACAACACACTATTCATTAAATTGGTGAATGATTTATGCTTGCTGATCTTGGATGCAGGACCGAGCCTTAAGACAATAGGAGTGATCGATTTTGTATTGGAGAGGTGCAGGATGTTTCTTTCAGAAAGGAGAGGGTAATGGGTTGCTGAGGAATGTTGGTCACTTATTGGACATTCTCCATCATCTTCACCCATTCTGTAATAGAAAGAAGATATCTGATTTAAAATAAACTTATTTTAAATACTCAATAGTAAACCTTATAATATCACCAATGAAATTTATTCATTTTATTATTTGTACATACCATCAAAGTCAAGTTTGCCATCATTGTTCTTATCCCCCTCCCTTATAAGTTCATCAATTTCTTCCTCTGTAACATGCTCCCCAGAATACTTGATGGCCTGAATCAGCTCATCACGATCGATGAAACCGTCAGCATTGCTAGAGTCATCAAGAAAAGTATGAATGTCTCCAATCCAGCAATGCTATATACCTTATCAAAATAGAAGTTACTACATGAGAAAAGATCACATCCATCTTATTTTACTTTGTTTCTGCCTGGTTTCATTATACAATCTAACTTTAGTAGTTCATTTTAATCACAGGTGTGCAACAGACCTAAATATGATGCATGAACATCTCAGGAAAGAGCTTCAGACACCCTAATTCCAAACTAACCTGTTCCATCTATGCTTCCCACACAATGTCTCAAATTAACCAAGATCTGAATTGAATATTGTGTCCTCTAGTCTGAAAGCAATAAAAATAATCTGTTATTGTGACCTCCTATTCCACTCAGTCTTATTTAGCTTCCCTTTAATTGCAATCATAATCTTTAAGCATTCTCCCTGTTGTTCCACATTTTTGATCATGAAAGCTTTTCTAAATAGCTTCTATTTATAGTCTCTAGTTACGTTGCCCATAGCTTTCTACATGGTTTGGATGTTGATAACAAGGACTGCATTGTTGTCTATGCCTAATTGCTCTTGAACAGAGTTGCTTGTTCAGCCATTTCAGAGTGCAGTTAAGAATCAAACACATTTCTGTTGGTGGGGCATCACATTTAGGCCAGCTAAGTGAGGATGATACGTTTCTTCCTTAAAAGGACCCGAATGAACAAGATCAGTTTTCACAACTGACGTTCATCACTGGCACTAGTTTTGTGATTCCAGATTTATTAATTGAGTTATCTATTTCACCAACTGACAGGATGAGTTTTGAACATTTGTTCTTGGAGCATTGGCATGAGTCACTGGCGAGCTAGTCCAGTCACATTTACATTATGCCATCGTCTTCCCCAACTGTAAACATTGTCTGCCTACTCTATCAGGATGTGACAGGACTGCAGAGCTTAGGCCTGATCCATTGGTTATGGGATGGCTCAACACTGTGAATCACTTGCTGCTAATGGTGTTTGACATGTAAATAGTCCTGTCTGGTAGCTTCACCAGTCTGAGACCTCATTCTGGGACTGGATCTTTGGTTTAGGGGTAGGATTCTTGCTTAGGTTATTGTACAGTGTTGGCATGCAAGAGGTCCCAGATTCAACTCCCGGATGAGGCCAGGGTTTTTAAATCAGGGCAGCATGGTGGCTCAGAGGTTAGCACTACTGCCTTAGAGTGTCAGGAACTCAGGTTCAACTCCACCCTTGGGCAACTGTATGTGCAGAGTTTGCACATTCTGCATGTGTCTGTGTGGTTTCCTCCAGGTGCTCTGGTTTCCTCCCACAGTCTAAACATGTGCAGGTTAGGTGGACTGGCCAAACTAAATTGCCCATGTTGTCCAGGGATGTGTAAATTAGGTGGGATATAGGGGGATGGGTCTGGGTGGGATACTTTGAGGATCAGTGTGGACTTGTTGGGCTGAAGGGCATGTTTCCACACTGTTGGGATTTTACAATCTATCAAACAATTTCTTAATTTTACGTATGTCTATGGATCACCACTTAGTCTTTTTTGTTGAAAAGAATCTCGATGCAATTGTTTCTCCTTTCCTGATGAGCATACCCAGGAATTTCTGCTGCCTTCTTTGTAAATCCTCCAAGCACCATCTTTAGTGCCTCTATATTCTGTTCATAAAATCATGAAAGGTACTGCATGTAGATGAACCAAGGTTCAATGCATATTTGGCAGTTCTGCTTAAAATGTTTCTAGAGCAAAATATTTCAAAATTTCTACCTTTGTTTCTGGAGAAGTTATATTGGACTCAAAATGCCAGCTCTGTTTTATTCTCTCTATAAATGGTATTAAACCTATTGAGGTTTTTATTATTTCAGTTTACCAGCTTCTGCAGTATTTTGTTTGTATAATAGACGAGCTTCATTGCTAAAGGAGTTTAGTTACATTAGTTTAAGAGTAAAGTCACCATAGTCTCACCACTTCATAGGGCTGTTTTATCATTAGTCAGAGATGACTGGTGGTGAGTTTAGCCTATGAGTCACCATGCCTCAGTTGAGCATGCAGAAGGAGAGCCATTTATGGTAACCTGAGCTGGTGTAGGAATTAAACCCACACTGTCAGTGTCACTCCGCACTGCAAACCAGCTCTCCAGGCAACTGAGCTAGACAGTCCCCACCATACATTTAGCTTCAGGTAGGTGTGGTTTTCTGTTTGTTGTGCTGATCTTTGACCAAGTTCTTTCATGTCACAATGTGTACAATGTTGAAACTACTGCCACAAAATGGAATGTCTGCATAGTCATATTTGTACCAACATAGTAGAAGGTCAAACTCACCAATCAAATACACGAAAGAATTCTGCCAACTCTTCTTCAGATTTTCCTTTTGCCTCCTCTTTCATCTGCCTCACCATCATCACCAAGAACTCTTCAAAGTCAATGGTGCCGCTTCCTAAGTTAAGAGCACACCGAAGTATAAGCTCTGTCCATTGTTGACCATGAATATTTGAGAATGAAATGATGTTTGAAAAAAGTGAAATTGCTCAGTGTGATTGAGATATGTTTTCTTACCATCTTCATCCACTTCCTCAATGATGGCATCCAACTCTTCTCTGGTTGGGTTCTGACCCAGGATTCTCATTACTTGACCCAATTCCCTGGTGCTGATGTCACCACCACCATCAGCATCAAACATGTCAAACGCGGCCTTGAACTCTATTAAAGAAATTTAAGTAATTGCTGTCATGTTATCATTTAGTTTATTTTGTTTCAGAGGATTGTTGGCATCTGGTCAGTTAATGAATGCACATCTTTGCATTCACAAGTAGACTATGTGACGACAGTGCTGGTTTGGAGTTACAGTTTACTGTTTTTAAGATATACCCATTCAGTTCAACATCTCAATCCAAATGTGAGTGTTTTTTGACAACAGTTGCAGTCTAGATTTGACTACTATTAGGGAAACCCAAGACATCAATCATGAGTGCATTGGTAAACTATTGTGTACTAATTGATGAAGGTGTGATTTAATATCAGTGGAAGGGCTACTTTACCTACAGCACTTTACTTCACTGCTCCAGAAGGGCTAGTTGAAGAAATAACATCAGAGATTAAATCTACGTACAACACTCATTCACAAAATTCTGGATAACACTATCTTTAGGGAGATCCTGCCTTGGGTGCTCAAAAATCAATTGGTTGCGAATGACCTGATTAGCCACATGAAGACCCAAGGCAAAAGCTTCCAACTTCATATAAGTGTCATTCTCAAACTGAGGTATGACCAGCGATGATGCACTAGCCCAGATCTTTGTTCTCCAGCTAATATGAGATAGGTTGGCCTCTTGAGACAGGTCCTGCCTGGTTGTGTGGGACTCTAAACAAACAGTGTCATTCTGTGTATGTACTGTTGCTTAGTCATGTTACAAAGGTGGACCACATCAAGTAGAACTGTATCTAAGTTGTTGTAAAGTCATTGATATTCGGGCTAGTACCTTTAGATCAAAGAATTGATTTTACAGGGTGTAGTGAAGTTCATATTGTAATGATGCAACCAATTAAAGCTCAACAAAATCCAGCAATGAGACAATGTTCACATATCCACATTTAGAGATACTGATAGAGGGTAAATAGTGACCAGGACATTGGAAATTATAACCCTGCATTTTTGTGAGTAGTGCCATAGTAAATGTTTGCCAATATTTCATTTGACAGATATTCATTGCCTCAGTACTGACTGCAGTATTAACTCGGGTGATGAGCTCAATATCCGAGAGTAAAACTTATGACTCAGAGGTGAAAGTTTTGTCACTGATCATAACCAGAAACAATAAAAGGTATCAGGCTTGTGCATTAATTTCAACAAATCTAATGTCTGATACAAAAACAGAAAATGCTGGTTTAAAAAGAACCTCTGCAGGATAGGAGGCAGCATCAGTATAGAGAAAGAACTGAGATAACATTTCAGGCCTGTGACACTTCATTGGAAAGGAGAGACTAGAGATAAGGACAAAAGAAAGATCTGTGATACAACGGAAGAATAGAGATTGATGACAGAACAGTCAGTTTTACAGGGCCAAAGGAAATTGAGATGGGACATGAAAATAAACTAAGAAACACAAATGTTCCTGGAGCAAGTGTGCTGCTGACAAAAACAAAAATTACAAAAATGAAAGAAAAGGAAACAAAACAAGCAGCAATGTGAAATGGAGTGAAATGTTTGAGTCCAGAAGGATATAAAATGCCTAATTGGAAGATAAGACACTGTTTGTTATGTTGAGCTTCTTTAGGAAGTGCAGCAGGTCAAGTCAATGTCAGGCTAACTGCATAAAAAGGACAAGCCACTGAAGGCTCAGTGAGATGTTTGTGAGCTGCACTGAGGGTTCAGCAAAATGGTCATCCAGTCTGTGTTTGGTCTTCCCAATGTACAGGAGACTTTACTTTGAACAGTGGAAAAGATTGAACAAAGTACACATAAATCAATCCTTCACCTGGAGAAGGCAATTAGGGCCTTGAACAGTGAGGAGGGAAGAGATAAAAGGCTAGGGGTTACACCTGCTGCATTTGTCTGGAAAGAAGTCCTGGGAATGGAATGAGCTGTTGGGCATATTTGAGGTTGGATTATCATGAATAAAATCCCTTCAAAATGTTGAAAGAGGAAGCGAAGATGCATTTTGTGATGGCATCTTGCTGAAGGTACAACAAATTCTGGAGGATGATCCTTTGAAGTCAATGGGGTAGAATGAGAGGACCAGGGGAAATCCTACCATGGTTCTGAGAGGGAAGGAAAAGACCAGAGCAGAACTGCTGGAAACGTAGCAGAAGCAGTGGAGGGCCCAGTCAACCACAGCTGGTGGCAGGTTAAGGGGCTACCCTCAGTTGAGGAAAAAAGCAGAGGACATCTCAGAAGTGCTGTGGGAGACTACATCATCAACAGTGAACTGGAAAAATGGAACAGGGTCCTTACAGGATGCGAGCAAATATGGTACATGTACTGTGGATTTCAAATGTTGTTTAATTGATCTTAATACACCTCAAAAATTGTGAATGCTGAAAATCTGAAACTAAACCATAAAATATTGGACAAACCCAGCAGGTCTGGCAGCATCTGTAGAAAGAAAACAACAGGGTTTACATTTCCGGTGCAGTGACGCTTTGGATTCCTGGGCTGGACTCATAACATTTGTTCTGCTTTTCTCTCTTCAAATACTGCCAGATGTGCTGAATTTCTTCCAATGCTTTCTGATTTTGTTTTGACGAATCTTAGTTGGTAACCTACACTGAAACTGAAATCAAGGACTTTACAACAATCAACTCATTCCCTGAAAATGAGTAATATGTATTTTGAGCCTCCCCTGAGTCATACACAACTCCATCAACTGGAATAACCTTGCTGCACTCACCAGCGATCATTTCCTCGCTGAGGTAAGACCTCGCGTCTGCTTGTTGTTCTGTCATCGGCTGCAAGAGAAAAGGACTGGTTTAGTAAGTGGTCTACAGAGGTGACCAGGAAAATATAATTCAGGCTTTTCCTGCTGGGCAAATAAAAGACTGCATATACAGGGTGCTTCCCAGCAAGATGAAAGAACATAAACACACTTACAAAAATCACATACACTCTCGGCCATTTCAACCTTTACCTGCAGTCTGAAATCACACCGCTGTTTAAAGGGGCCAGATCAAAAATCACACAACACCAGATTATAGTCCCAGGGATAATGGGAACTGCAGATGCTGGAGAATCCGAGATAGCAAGGTGTAGAGCTGGATGAACACAGCAGGACAATTGTGCTCCTGAGATGCTGCTTGGCCTGTTGTGCTCATTCAGCTCTACACTTTGTTACACCAGATTATAGTCCAACAGGTTTATTTGAAAACGCAAGCTTTTGAAGCTCAGCTCCTTCCTCAGGCATAGTGTATGGAAGGAGCTGAGCTTCAAAAGCTTGCGTTTTCAAATAAGCTTGCTGGACTATAACATGGTGGCATGTGATTTTTGGCTTTGTCCACCCTGATCCAACACCGGCGCCTCCATGTCATAAAAGGGTTCATGCATCAGAGAAACAGACATTCTCCAGCTGTGGATAAGCTAATTTGAACATTAATGTTGTCTTTAGGCCTCTTGTGACAAAGTGATAATGTCCTTCTGTCTGAGCCAGGAGAACTGGCTTCAAGTCCCACCTACTTCAGATGTGTGTCTTAATGGAATTGAACAGGTTAACTAGAAAATATCAATGCTGTCTATAAAAGGCACACACTTTAGAGGCTGCACTGAAAATACGCTGTGTTGGCTTTGTGTCATGGCTGGTAGAAAAGTTGCCAATGTTGGCCAAGTCGGACATCACAGCTGTGGGTGAGGTGGCCTCCAGTACCTTCAGCCTATTATTGAATAACCAGTGCATTCTCTGTGTGCCTTCACCCCCAATGTCTGACAGACAGTGCGCCATGCAGCCTCAAACCAGTAATCAGATGAAGTTCAAATTCTGAACTGCACCCGTGGTATGCAATGGCGCCTTGGGTTTGAAAAGATAGTGATGAGGCCTGTTGTGGAGTCATGTTTGAAGGGTTTTTTTATATGTATATTTTAGATATCCAACAAAACAAAATCAGGAAGAGACTGTTCACGCTCTCAAGCACCTTGCTGTATTTGGTGTTCTCCTTTACCATAACTGATCCATAACTTAACTGCATCCAAGTTTACAGCATGTCTCATTTAGCAAGTGGACCCAGTGTTGTACCAATCCATTCCTATGCTTCTTTGGGGTTCATTTCCCTAGATAGTTCCGTTAACTGCTGCTGGGACAGCATTTAGATAAACACAGCATAATGCCCACTTGTTGGAAGTATTGCTCTTCTTGTCTTCCTTAGTTAGATAATGTTAACCAAGAGTAGCTATTTGGAAGCAAGGTGAACCCCTTAAAGTATTCAAACTATAGTTTCCCATCCAGACTGCAATCTATACTATCCAGTTAATTCATGATGGGAGAACTAGCCATCACATATCCTTTGACAGAATGCAATTCCCGACTAAAATTTAGTCAGAGTCAAACGTCCTCCTATTTTCACCATCTAACTTGTGTTTTCTTTTAAAACACAATCTTTCTTGGGAACTGAGTGTCCTTGAGACTGGTCATGTCTAATTGGTCCCAAGAAAGTCTTAAAGGAAACTTTTCAACTACATCTCTGACTTATGGTCGACATTTTTGTACTTCAAGGCAGTTTTGAACCCTAGCAAATATCTCAGCCAAAACCAGGATGTTACTCAGGCTAACAAGCAGGAAGACTGACCGAGATCAACTTGGAAGTTTCTGTACCCAGGGATGATGTTACTTTCATCGAGGTCTGATGTTTACAGTGTTAGCCCATTCCCCAATATGATGTAGTCTTATGTTGTAGCCTTCTCATTCATTTTCCACTTTACATAAACTTAAATGCTTTAGTTTCTTCTGAAGTGGATAGTTTTTAATTTTCTTTCCTTATTATTATTGGAATGATGCTTGACAAGCTCAACCAAGCAATGTTGTCCATATTCAAAGCAAGCTGAGAATTATCAAGGTTGGCCCTTAAGACCTCTTAAAATGTAACTCTTAAAGTTAGGTTTCCTGTCTAGGCAGTGGTCATACCTAAAATCAGAACATTAAAAATAGGGAAAAAAGTGGATGAAAGAAAAGGAAATCTTTTATTTCAGAACTGGGAGATCCTTTCTATGTGTTAATTATCTTGATATTATATTGAGAAGTACTTCAAGCAAGAAACAGGTTTAAGAATTGGGATGAAATGATGCTAATGCTCTTCACAGCTGTCAACTCCAAAATGAAAACAGAAACTGACTTTTGTATCTAAATCTAGTATGGATATGCAGCTCAT